>NC_090649.1:13679073-13776564 GCF_040937935.1 Hyperolius riggenbachi | reverse complement strand
ACACCGCAATGGAAGATACCAGGCCGCAATTATTTTTCACAAAAGGCCATACCCAAACTCTACCATGCAGTTGAGAGGCAAGTGGTGTCATCTCTGGCACACAGCATTGGGTCAAGGGTCCACTTGACCACGGATGCCTGGTCTGCCAAGCACGGGCAGGGCCACTACATTACATACACAGCCCATTGGGTCAACCTGGTGACCGATGGCAGCAAGCAGGGAGTACGTGGCTGCGCAGAGGACCAACTTGTCACACCTCCACGGCTTGCAGGCAGGCCTCCAGCCACCTCCTCTCCACCTGCTATCACTGCTTCGCTGTTGTCATCCTCCTCCTCCTTGGCTAGTGCCACCATCTCCTCTCCAGCTACACAGCCCCAGCACCCCAGGGCCTATGCTGCATGCCAGGTGCGACAGTGTCATGCACTGTTAGACATGTCTTGCCTGAAAGTGGAGAGTCACACTGGAGCAGCTCTCCTGGCTGCTCTTAACAAACAGGTGGAGCAATGGCTGACCCCGCACAAGCTTGAGATCGGCAACGTGGTGTGTGACAATGGCAGCAATCTCATTGCTGCGTTGAATTTGGGAAAGCTGACACACATACCCTGCATGGCACATGTGCTTAATCTGGTCGTGCAAAGATTTGTGTCCAAGTACCCAGGCTTAGAGGATGTCCTGAAGCAGGCCAGGAAGTTGTGTGAGCATTTCAGGTGGTCTTACACGGCCATGGCACGCTTTGCGGAGATTCAGCGTAGAATCAACTTGCCGGTGAGACGCCTGATTTGCGATAGCCCGACTCGCTGGAATTCCACCCTGCTGATGTTCTCTCGCCTGCTAGACCAGGAGAAAGCCGTCACCCAGTACCTGTATCATTACAGTACAAGGACACAATCTGGGAGGATGGGGATGTTGTGGCCCAACAACTGGACACTGATGTGAAATGCATGCAGGGTCATGGAGCCATTTGATGAGGTGACCAAACTGGTGAGTCGCGATGAGGGCACCATCAGCGACTTGATCCCCTACGCCTACTTCCTGGAGCGTGCCGTGCATAGAGTGGTGGATACAGCTGTGGAGGAGCGTGAACAAGAAGAGTTACGGCAGCAGGAGTCGTGGGAGACATTTACACCCGAACCCGATTTTTCCACAACACCGGCGGCAGCACAGAGGGGGGAGGAGGAGGAAGAAGAGGAGTCATGTGGGGAAGGAGAGGAGTCAGACTCGGATGATGGTGATGATGAGGAAGGTGTTTCTGTGGAGGAGGAAGAGGCGGCGGAAGGAGAACAACCGCGGCAGCTATCACAGGGGGCTTCTGCTGCTCCACGTTCCCGTGGTATTGTTCGTGGCTGGGGGGAGAAAGAGGAGTTGCGTCCCATCACTGAGGAAGAGCAAGAGGAGATGGAGAGTACGTCTGCATCCAGCTTTGTGCAGATGTCCTCTTTCATGTTGTCCAGCCTGTTGAGAGACCCCCGTATCAAAAAACTCAAGACGAATGACCTGTACTGGGTGGCCACGCTACTAGACCCTCGGTACAGGCACAAAGTGGCAGACCTGTTACCAACTCAACAGAAGGCGGAAAGGATGCAGCACTTGCAGAACAAGCTGTCGATGATGCTTTACAATGCATTTAAGGGTGATGTGGCTGCAAAACGCAATCAAGGTACCACTGGCAGTAACCCTCCTCCTCCCAAGTCCAGTCAGGCAAGAACAGGACGCTCCAGCGATCTCAGGGTGATGTCGGACATGCGGACGTTCTTTAGTCCAACTCCTCGCCATAGTCCTTCCGGATCCACCCTCCACCAACGCCTGGACCAGCAGGTAGCCGACTACCTGGCCTTGAGTGTGGATGTAGACTCTGCGAAAAGCGACGATGAACCCTTGGACTACTGGTTGCGCAGGCTTGACCTGTGGCCAGAGCTGTCCCAATTTGCCATACAACTTCTCTCTTGCCCTGCCGCAAGCGTCCTGTCAGAAAGGACCTTCAGTGCAGCTGGAGGCATAGTTACTGAGAAGAGAAGTCGCCTAAGTCACGACAGTGTTCAGTACCTGACCTTTATCAAAATGAATGAGGAATGGATCACGGAGGGCTACTGCACGATCGAAGACTAAGTCAGTCCCCACACACAGCATCTCTGCCTGCAGGTCGCTTGACTGCCTTCTCCGCCACTACCAACAGGGTCCAGGACTCTAGGCGGATTCCTGAATTTTTAAGGCCGCTGCTAGCAGCGGCCGCTACACTAATTTTTCTGGTGCGTGTACATGCCTGCCTAATTTTTCTGGCTGCACTGCGGGCGGCTGCAACAAAAAAACAAAAGGCATGTACATGTGCCCATCCCCCTTCGTGATCATTACCTTGCCGGGGTGAAGGGGCAATGACCGCCGGCTATTTGAGTGTCTCGGGTGGGGGTGGCACACAAAAGATAATAAGGTCGTTGCTTCATTGTGGTCAGACCAAATTTGATCAGCTGGACAGTCACTGTTCTGTCATTCAGCTACATCAGCCGGGCGAGCATATGGGCTGAAAAGCCACCATCACCTGCACTCTCGTCATGGTGCGCACCAGTCCAGCACGCCCGTCACTACACAAACGGCTGTTTGCAGTCACTGCATACCTTTCACTGCATCTGTGACTGCACATTATACCTGGCAGTCAGTGCATAACTTGCACTTGAATGGATACACTTTTAAACCATTTAAAAATACAACCATCTAAACTTTCAAACCATTTAAAAATACAACCATCTAAACTTTCAAACAATTTAAAAATACAACCATCTATCATTTTCAAAAAATTTAAAAAAGGGCAAAAAAAACTTGCCCTCCGTAAAACATTCTTGGCAAATGCTTTCGACTTGGTTGGTCTTCCGCTGGCTCAAGGGTCCATCTGACCACAGATGCCTGGTCTGCAAAGCACGGTCAGGGCAGCTACAGCATGGGTCTCAGCAGGCTCCCACTTCGGGCCGGAATCCAACCTTCATTCCCCGCTGTGACAATGGCAGACTTGCCCTCCATAACGGATTCCCGTTAAAGGATTTAAAGTTGATTCATTACAAGTAGGGCCGCAAAAGGTCCTCCTGAGTCCTGTATTGTTATTTTTGGTCACTACCTCGGGGCGGCCGTGCATGCCTGCCTGCCTCCCTCCTTGCCTATCAGTCCTTACTCAGAGCTATGAGTAAGGACTGATAGTCAGAAACATGTCAGTTCTGTACGCTTGCCATGGTTGTTCTTGGATACGTCCAAAATAAAGGATTTACGTTTTACTGACAAGACGGACCTCTCCTCTTCTTCCCAGTACTTTTGATTTGCTGCCCAGGTCCAGCACTGCAATAAAGAGTGGTGGAGTAGAGCGGTGTTCACCTTGCCCTGTATACTAGCATTGTAGTGTGTTGTGTTGGTGGTATAATGGTTAGGATAGCATCCTACATAGTGGTAGGCCTGGGTTATATTCCTGGCCAATGTATGTGAGTTGGCTTTTGACATACTACAAATCCTTAAAGGGAACCAGAGAGGAACGAGGGGTGAAAAAAGGCAAAGATTTTATACATACCTGGGGCTTCTTCCAGCCCCATAAGCCTGAATCGCTCCCACGCCGCCGTCCTCAGCTTCCTGGATCCGCCGGTACCGGGCCCGTCACTTCCGGCGGACGCGGCCAATTGTCCGCATCACAGGGGCTCCCTCCATACATGTACGCATGCGGCTGCGCAGTAAGCAGCCACATGCGTATCTGTATGGGGAGAGCACCCTGTGATGCGGAGAATTGGCCGTGTCCGCCGGCCGACTTGCCGACTCGCGGCAATGACGGGACCCGGTGGTGGCGGATCCAGGCAGCGGAGGACGGCGGCGTGGGAGCGATCCGTGCGTATGGGGCTGGAGGAAGCCCCAGGTATGTATAGTTCATCCTCTCTCTCTGGTTCCCTTTAAGCAAACTCATTTTTCTCTTGGATATATCATAATGGTACATGCTAGGCTGGCTTCAGCATGTAGTGTCGGTGGTGAAATAGTGGTGAAGTGAGCTACCTACCATGCACTAGATCTGGGTTCAATTCACAGCCAGGGTATGTAAGCTGGCTTTTGAAATACTACAATTCCCTGAAAGACAAGACCCTCCTTCCTCCAGGAGGAGGGGGAGAGGGAGAAGGATTACACTTCCTGATGTTGGAAAGTAGTGTAAGCCTGCAGTTGAACATTCAATGAGATTTCTGACCTTAAAACACTGCTTTGTGTAAAATGCAGATTTTTCTCTAGGACTTTTGATGTGTATTTCACTCAACCATGTCTTCCTCCAGGTATTAGACCCCTTGAAACATCTTTTCTATCATTGTTCTAGTCAGCAAACATTTTTCAAAATTTTTAAGTTCGCCTCCCCATTAAAGTCTATTGCGGTTCGCAGAAGGTTGCGCAAACCAAACCTTCTGTGAAATTTCACGAATGGGGTTCGCGAACCAAAAATTGGAGGTTAGCGACATCTCTACTTGGGGCCCATCAGCACCTAATTCGCCCTTCACTCACTGTTCCTCACATTGCAGCCTCCCACTTTCCAATGCAGAGACACAGCCTGTCGCTGTGGAGAGCGTGCGGCTAAAAAGAAGCTGAAGGGAGTCAGTAGTGTGATCAGCTGATTAGCTGCAGGCAACAGAAGCACGGAGGTCTCACCTGGGCTGAGGGACAGCAAGTCAGAATCCCCCAGGGCCCATGAGAGCAGGGCAAGACCTCCGTGCACAATGTACTGGGGGAGGAGGAGGAATGTAGAAGCAGCTGATTTTAAACTTTCCTCCCTTCCGACCGGACGGCAAAACAAGTGAAAGGGAGACACAAGGGCTCAACAAATGGCCAGACAAGCAGAGGGCTCTAGTGATGAGCGTAATGACCCAATTACCATTACGCGAAATTTCGAGAAATTTCATGAAACTCACAAAATTACGATTATGGCCGTAATCAAAATTTCGTGAATTTCACAAAGTTACACAAAATTTTGTGTTTATGGGGAATTTCGTAATTATGATCTTTTTCGTAATGACAATCATGTGACGATTACGTAACACAAACGAATCAGAATGTCGTGTTTAACACGCAAATTCCACCTTTCTCAAAATTGTGTTCCAGTCCAGAGGCTCCTGATTAGAGATGGGCGGAACGGTTCGCCGGCGAACGGTTGCAGGCGAACTTTGGGTGGTTCGCGTTCGCTGGCGAAGGCGAACTTTCCTGGAAATTAGATTCGCCCCCATAATGCTCCATTAAGGTCAACTTTGTCCCTCTACATCACAGTCAGCAGGCACATTGTCGCCAATCAGACTACACTCACTCTTGGAGCCCCACCCCCCCTTATAAAAGGCAAGGTTCTCTGGCCGTTTTACTCACTCGTCTGCCTACAGTAATTAGTTAAGGGACAGATGCTGACAGACTCTGCTAGGGAAAGCTTAGTTAGGCTCTTGTAGGCTTGTTAGCTTGCTCCTGGCTGATTGATATTCCTTAAATAGCACCCCACTACAGCTTCCTCCCTTCTTTCTCCTCCCTTCCAGTGATTTGTAGGATGTCAAAAGCACACTCACATACATTGGCCAGGAATCAAACCCAGGTCAACTGCTTGGAGGGCAGCTATGCTCACCACTATACTACCAACACTACAGGCTGAAGCCAGCCTAGCTGGCCTGGGAAGGATTAAAAGCTAGGTGGCCATGCAACCATTCCTGCTAACCCAAAGCTTACTTGTGTATTACAACACATTGGCTTAAGACTTTACCAAATCTAATGCTCCAATATGGGGAAGCTTCTCTGTTTGTTTTTTTTTTTTTGTTGCTTTTTTTTTTAAGTGCGGTGTCACAATTCACCCATCTCTTCAACTACAAGAAAGGCCCAGGAGTAGTCTTAGCTACCCTAATATGTACGTTACAGCAGGGCCCTTATTACACTTTCTCTTACAGGGCAATGGAAACCGTTTTGCCCATGCAATAAAGCAAGGTGCAAAAATGAAATCATGCCTAGCAGAGGATGGTTTCGATCCATCGACCTCTGGGTTATGGGCCCAGCATGCTTCCGCTGTGCCACTCTGCTTCCATTTGTGTCCAACCTTCAAGTTTAAGAAGGGTACATTAGTTGAAATAGTTACACTACTATCTATGTTACAGCAAGGCCCTAATGACACTTTCTCTTAAGTGGCCATGTCGGCCCCTCTGTGAACTGACATAGAACGGCCTATCGTGGCGGCTGGTCGTTAAGTGGTTATGGAAACACAGGCGCCCGACTCCTGGGAACTCCACACTCCGGCACAATACACGACCTGATGAAGCGGTTTGTACCGTTGTCATTTTAAGGTTCCCCATTAAAGCAATTTTTCTAACCTATTGGGAGTGACTACTTATTAAGGTAGGATCATTCCTTACTCCTATAATAATAGTTTCTTTAAACTATCGCTTACACCACTGGTGTGTATATCATCAGCAGGATTTTTTATTTATTTCTTACTATTATTATTATTTTTATATATTTTACCTATTGGTTTATAAATTGCTCCACAAGTACCCTCCAGTAGTGTTGGGCGAACACCTAGATGTTCGGGTTCACGAACGTTCGCCGAACATCGCCGCGATGTTCGGGTGTTCTCGCCGAACTCCGAACATAATGGAAGTCAATGGGGACCCGAACTTTCGTGCTTTGTAAAGCTTCCTTACATGCTACATACCCCAAATTTGCAGGGTATGTGCACCTTGGGAGTGGGTACAAGAGGAAAAAAATATTTGAAAAAGAGCTTATAGTTTTTGAGAAAATTGATTGTAAAGTTTCAAAGGAAAAACTGTCTTTTAAATGTGGAAAATGTCATGTTTCTTTGCACAGGTAACATGCTTTTTGTCGCCATGCAGTCATAAATGTAATACAGAGAAGAGGTTCCAGGAAAAGGGACCGGTAACGCTAACCCAGCACCAGCAGCAGCACACGTGATGGAACAGGAGGAGGAGGTGCAGGAGGAGAAGGCCACACTTTGAGACATAACAACCCAGGCCTTGCAGGAGGACAAGAAGCGTGCGGACAGCATGCTTTTTACCGCCATGCAGTCATAAATGTAATAAAGATGAGAGGTTCCATAAACAGGGACCGGCAACGCTAACCCAGCAGCAGCAGCACAGGTGATGGAACAGGAGGAGGCGCAGGAGGAGAAGGCCACGCTTTGAGACACAACAACCCAGGCCTTGCATGAGGACAAGAAGCGTGCGGATAGCATGCTTTTTACCGCCATGCAGTCATAAATGTAATAAGGATGAGAGCGAGGTACACAGAGTGACTGTAAACACAATGCTATATAGTGTGGCTGAGCAAGGTACACAGAGTGGCAGTAAACACAATGCTATATGGTGTGGCTGAGCGAGCGGTGTACTACTATTCCCAGCAGACACAGAGTGGCAGTAAACACAATGCTATATAGTGTGGCTGAGCGAGGTACACAGAGTGGCAGTCAACAGAATGCTATATAGTGTGGCTGAGCGAGCGGTGTACTACTATTCCCAGCAGACACAGAGTGGCAGTAAACAGAATGCTATATAGTGTGGCTGAGCGAGGTACACAGAGTGGCAGTAAACAGAATGCTATATAGTGTGGCTGAGCGAGCGGTGTACTACTATTCCCAGCAGACACAGAGTGGCAGTAAACAGAATGCTATATAGTGTGGCTGAGCAAGGTACACAGAGTGGCAGTAAACAGAATGCTATATAGTGTGGCTGAGCGAGCGGTGTACTACTATTCCCAGCAGACACAGAGTGGCAGTAAACAGAATGCTATATAGTGTGGCTGAGCGAGGTACACAGAGTGGCAGTAAACACAATGCTATATAGTGTGGCTGAGCGAGGTACACAGAGTGGCAGTAAACACAATGCTATATAGTAGAACAAAAGAAGGTTTGGTCCGCTTCAAAGTCACTCTAACTATTTATTAGGGACTTGTCCCAGGAACGCCACAGAAACACTCAGCTAACATGTTTCGGACCTACAATGGTCCTTAATCATAGCATGATTATGGCAAAATCATCACAAGTTTTAAAAGACATGGTAAGGGGAGTGGTTGGCCCAGATCCACCTGCTAAAGGGTGGAGCCGAGCAAAATACAACCTCCATCCCCTCCTCATGTTACAATTATTAAAATGAAATGCAATTTAAGAAACAACGAAATCAAAAAGAGAAAAAGGTCTTAATTACCTCAGAGGAGAACACTGCATAAAAAATTTTGGTTTGCTAGAAGTACCCAAATACTGCAATCAGAACATACATAATGTATATAAGTAATGATATGCAAAAATTGATCTGAAGGTAAGACATGAAAGATACACTGGGGATACACAATAATAATGATAATGTCCCCAAAACATTAGGGGAATCAACCCAAAGGATAAACAACTAAGATGTAATGAGTGCCAAGTCCCATCTCGCATTTAAACCTCGTGGGGCTCTTGTCTCCAAGCGAAAAATCCAGAACGCCTCTCTCTTCTTAATTAGAGCTTGCAAATCCCCTCCTCTCTTAGGCAAAAATACCCTCTCTATGCCCTGAAAGGAGAATGAGGACATGTCACCTCCATGAACGCTTCTGAAGTGTTTAGCCACATTAGATATGTGTGTGGTAGACCACCCGGCCCCCAAGAAATGCTCTGAAATCCTAGCCCTAAGGGGTCTGGTGGTGCAACCCACATACTGCAATGAGCATGCCAAACACGTCACCAAATAGATCACATTTTTTGTTCCACAATTGATGAAATGTTTCATAGTAAAAGAAATCCCTGTGGTACATGATCGAATAGTGCGAGTCCGGGCATGCACAGAGCAATAACGACAAGTTGCAACAGCACACCTATACGCACGTTAAAAAGGGGCGCTGGGAAAAAAGGGCGCCGGGTTTTTAACGATAAGCATGGATAACGTTTAAAAATGTATTGTACTGTATTTCGTTAAAAATTAATGTTTTATAAAGTTATAAATCATTAAATAATGTGCATTAAATCGGCAATTGTAAAAACGTTAATCTTTCGTTTAAATAGTGAAACGTATAATAACGTTAAAAAAAAAAATTACTAAGTAACCCTCCCTGTACCTACCCCTAACCCCTAGACCCCCCTGTTGATGGCTAAACCTAAGACCCCCCCTGTTGGTGCCTAAGTAACCCTCCCTGTACCTACCCCTAACCCCTAGACCCCCCTGTTGGTGCCTAAACCTAAGACCCCCTGTTGGTGCCTAAACCTAAGACCCCCCTGTTGGTGCCTAAACCTAAGACCCCCCTGTTGGTGCCTAAACCTAAGACCCCCCTGCTAGTTTTTTCGTTTAAAAATAATGTTTAAAAAAATATTGTACTGTTTTTCGTTTAAAAATAAAATTTAAAAATGTATAAATCATTAAATAATGTGTAATCATGAGAAACAGTAATAAAACATTAAGTCTCCGGGCGCCGCTTTTAAAACGTTATTTTTCTCCGGCGCCCTTTTTTCCTATCGGGCGCCCATTAAACGATATTTATTATAGGAGTGAATGGCGGCGCCCGATTTGTCCACTAGCCTCAGGCGCCCGAATTTACTGTTCCCCACCTATACGAGCCCTTCACAGATAGCCAAGTCGAAGTCTGTGGAACAGAGGTAAAAAGACTGGGCGACAGGAGACTGCCCAAAGTCGGAGCCCGGCGACTGGCAAATTTAATACCATTCTGAAGGAGAGGACGCAAAGCGTCGTCTCCCTCTAAAACCGGGAGATATTTCTTTATAGTCTGAACAACCTTGGTATATTCAGAACTGTAGGTAGTGACAAAAAGGGGACCTCCCCCGAAGTGCGCACAGGCGTCTTATCACGTACCAGGTTAGTCCGAGGAATAGAGCGGGCACGTTTTCTGCCTCTCTCTATCATCCAGTGTGGATAACCTCTCTCAGACAGGCGCCTCCCAACCTCCGCAAATTCCTTGTCCAAACTCTCTGGATCCGAACAGTTCCGGCGGGCCCGAATAAATTCACCCACCGGAATAGCCCGGATCGTATGCTCAGGGTGACAGCTGCCTGCCCTCAGAGTCGAATTACCCGCGCAGGATTATACAATGCTATATAGTGTGGCTGAACGAGCGGTGTACTACTATTCCCAGCAGCGATACAATGACTGGGGGGACCCTGGCTAGCGTGGCTGGAGAGCGAACTACCCTGCCTGCCTACCCAAAGCTAAACCCACAGACAAATGGCGGAGATATGACGTGGTTCGGGTATTTATTTACCCGAACCACGTGACAGTTTGGCCAATCAGAGCGCATTCGGGTCCGAACCACGTGACCCGTTCGGCCAATCACAGCGCTAGCCGAACGTTCGGGGAATGTTCGGCCATGCGCTCTTAGTTCGGCCATGTGGCTGAACGGTTTGGCCGAACACCATCAGGTGTTCGGCCGAACTCGAACATCACCCGAACAGGGTGATGTTCTGCAGAACCCGAACAGTGGCGAACACTGTTCGCCCAACACTACCCTCCAGGGCGCCTCCTATCCTTCCGTATCGGTTAAGGAAA
This sequence comes from Hyperolius riggenbachi, assembly GCF_040937935.1. Classification (NCBI taxonomy): domain Eukaryota; kingdom Metazoa; phylum Chordata; class Amphibia; order Anura; family Hyperoliidae; genus Hyperolius; species Hyperolius riggenbachi. The sequence continues at coordinate 13,766,059 of NC_090649.1, read as the reverse complement.
CACGAAATTTCGTAAAAATTTTGGCTCAACAGGAGAGGGCTCACAGTGCAGCCCCCCCTCCCCTCCCCCTGCTCCTAACGTCTGTGTGGGGATGGGGAGTACATATACTCCACTGCTGTCACTGTGCATATTTGTGAGTACTTTCTCCTGAGCTGGAAGTTGTGCCTTTATTTCTCCACTGTCACAGCTGACTTTTCAATTTGATTTGCTTCACCCCCATCCTGATTCCCCCCCCCTACCTTGGTTTACCCCCTGCCCCTATGGCTAGCACCTCAATACTTGCCTTCTCCTACCCTGATCTACTTCTTCATCCTTATCACAACCTCACATTTGACTAGTGTTGTGCACTACGTGTAGCTATAAGTTGGCTACTCGTGATCTAAATGTAACGCTTCTTGTGGAAAAGGTTTAACTTACCCACCACGTTAGCCGATGTGTTCCACGTCATATTCCAAATCATTCCTTTGCTTCTTTTTTCAATCCGAAACAAGAAACCATTAGCGCTATATGAAGTTCATCGGCTAAGGCATGGGTACGTTAATTTAAATTTTGATTACAAGTAGCTACATACCTTTAGCTACTTATAGTGCACAACACTGCTTCTGCCTGCCCTCCTCCCTATTTTCTTTCCTCACCCCAACCTTTATATATATATCCTCTGTAATAAAACCCAATTGTCTCTGCGTCCCATGTCCCTGTGTTTGTGTTTTGTAGCACTGCGCATGTGCAGGGAGGGACGCAGAGACACTGAAGGGGTGGAAGGGGCGGCCATGTGTGCAAGTGCGCGCGCAGAGACAGACCTGGCCAGTGTTGCCAACTCATCCCTTTCATTACTGACACATATGAATTATGCAGGTTTTGTGGCTAGGTAGATGCAGTTAAGGCATTGATTATGTGCAAATAGCCCCAGGACCTGTATAACTTAGATGCGTCAGTAATTAAAGGGATGAGTTGGCAACATGGATTAGCCCATTTTTAAACTGGCTAAGGTCACTAGTATATATATATATTATTATATTATACTGTGTGTGTATATGTAATATTCAGAGGTGCCCCAAATCTGCTACTTTGCTTAGGGCCCTATTCGGCTCTGCTAAGAACTTTTGCATGCAGGGATTGGGAAGCGTCCTTTGAGTGCTGTGCAGGCTAGGGACACATTCTGTTGCTATGGAGAAGGGGGCGGAGGAATGATGTTGTTGCACACAAAGTGGGGGGGGGGGGGGGGGGGGGCAAGGAGCAGAACAATAGGCTTGGCCGGTGCTCAGATGAGGTGATTCAGTAGACCTGATCTCTTGCTTGTGCATTGCAATACTCCAGCATGCATACAGATTTGGGCATTTTAAAAACGCTTCAGAACCGCTCTGGTGCACCACAGCGGTTCTGAAGCATTTTTTTAAAACACTTGCAGGGGGAAAACCGCTTGGCTAATGAAAGGCATTTTTGTTACAGAAGCTGTTCCGTAACAGTTTTACTGTAACAATATATGAAATCTGCTGCACAAAAACGCTGCAAAAAACGCCAGGCATGTTTACAAAACATCTCTAAACATGCCTAGAATCGCTCTGAAAATCTGCTTTTAGGGCTGGTACAAACTGAGCGGGTTTTTCGGCATTTTACAGCCACTTGCGGCTGCGGATACGCTAGGGTAAAGTATTTCAATGGGGTGGTTCACACCAGAGCGGGAGGCGTTTTGCTGAAGCGCATACTCCCGGGGGTGAGGCATTTTTTGGATTGCGGAGGCGTTTCTGCCTCCAATGTAAAGTATAGGAAAAACGCAAACCGCTCTGAAAAACTCCAGTTCAGAGCGGTTTTGCCGGCGTTTTTGTTACAGAAGCTGTTCAGTAACAGCTTTACTGTAACAATATATGAAATCTATTACACAATAAACTCTACCCCAAACCGCAAAGCGCTAGCTAAAACGCTTCTTAAAACTAAGAAAAAGCTTTTCAAAAACTGCTGGCGTTTTGCGGATCTGCTAGCGGTTTTTGGTGTGCAACGGGCCTGTCAGACTGGTTGGTCCTCATCAGTGCATGGCATGGACTAGTGTGGCTCCGAGTCCTACCCCAGTCTGTATGGATGTTGGATTATTGTAACTCTATAATATTAACAAGCTGACACATCATTGCATTCCAGCAGATCTGGAGGTATGTTTAGCTTACAGGTGGCAACAAAGGTTCATTTGCATATTCAGCAGTGGAGACATCGTAGGCTCACTCCAACCTGAATTATCGCAAATACCTTCTGATTTAAGAAAGCACATTTCTGTTTTGCATAGCATTTTAGTAAGAGGCCTTTTTGTCCTTTTTAGCCCCTTACACACTCCTGGGAGTTGTGGTTCACCATGAGCTAGGGGTGCTCGTAATGTTTCAATTATGATTACGCAAAATGTTGCATATTTTTTTGCAATCAAGCATTGCGTAGTTGCGATTATGTTATGTACAGCATACTACCTTTGTGAATCGTAATGATGCAATTCCAAGTTCAATGCGTAAAAAATATTTGCATCTATTTGCCAGTGTACTGCGCGTGTGCGGTTATTAGTTAAACATTCAATGCGAAAAATGCGTTTGTATGTGAAAAAAAAAACAATTGCATCCATCAGCCAGTATACTGCGTGGATATTGTTTATTCAATGTGAAAAATCCATTTGAAAATTATGCGTCAATTATATTATCATGTGTAATTATAGTTAGCGATTAGGTTTACATGCACAAAATTGTTATGCGGAATATGCAAATTTCACATTACGATTCATAATTGCAATTTATGATGCATAATTATTACACATAGGCATAATTTCTTCCCACCACTAATGAAAATTGATATTTTTATTATTTTTTAGGCTTTCTGTGGATACTATTTGTTTTCCAAATATTGTTTAATTTCATAGGCATTTTATCAAGTAAAGTTACATACACATACACAGAAATGACACATTGTAATATGTTGAATGTTTTGAGATTTTAATCGAGTGATCTAAATATTTGATGATTTGAGCTCTCTACATAGCTAGGGCCCTGCTGTGATGAGAAGGAGAATTATCTATATTGAATGTGACGCGATTGAGATATCAAAGCTATAGATCAATTATATATGTGATATTGATAAGCATGATTGAAAAGAAATCTTCCATTATCTAGGATAGAGGACAAGGCTGGAGGGGCAATTCTATAGACTATAGTTCTGCTCTCAGGAATTCTTTACTCTGAGAAGCAATGGTATGTATATGTTAACCATCCCCCCCCCCCCCCCCCCCCCCTAGTCAGAAGCTATGGTCAACAGCTGTTTTTCATTATCTCTGGCCAAGGCATACCAGAGGACTGCCAGTTCTGGCTTCAACCAGTTTGACCATGCGCTTTGAGATAGACGAAACTGAAACAGCTAGGTTTGGTAGTCAGCGAATAGAGACTATAGCATTATTTGATTAGACCATCCAGAGATAGGATTGTAATGCATTATGGGACCATCCCATTTCATATGTTAAGAACTTAGGCGGGAAGGATGAGACATTGAGGCATTCATTCTTCCTTCAGCCTTTCACACACACGCAAACACACAAGCCAGAACAATAGGCCTTTCCTTAATATGATCAAACACACTTGTCCAAAGGACTTTGCCCTATGGGTACATAAAAAATCTATAACTTTTATTGTCACAAAACCTAATTGGTTAAAAATGAGTAGTTCATGTGGGTGAACAGAACTCCCTGTGTAGGTCTTCAAGTTAAGACTACCAATAAACACATGCAGGGGTCCTGGCTTATCCCCCTCCACTTTACGTCACCTAAAAAGTGGGGTGTAGCTATCCCGCAGTTATAATTGGTATACTACACAGTTAAAAATGTATGTGGTGCTTTGAGAGTCACCTCCAGTTGGTGAATTAATCACCACAGGTGTGCTCTAAGTCGTGCAAGATCACCACATGCATATGCTGCTTACTGAGAGGATGAGTATAAAACTATTTACACAAAAAGTGCACGGTGCTGTATATGAACTTTGACATGGTCATGTTTCACCAAACGGCTTCATCAGAAAGTGCTATACAAATATACAGTAACACCCAATCACCCTATATACATATTATTCACATTTACATCATCCCCCCATATATTAGCTGCCCCAGTCAGAGCTGAGTTGCCATGTGAGGCCAAGTCCTATATATACAGATGAAGGAGGGGAAATAGGGGGGTTGACCCAGACAAATGAATCCTCCTACCTAATTCATGTATGGTAATTGCTGGGCTGGCCGCAGATATCCCGCAGTGCCATGGAATTAGATGTGCCGCCCGGGGCCATGGATGCCACAACATCAGACTGACAGTGCCGCCCCGTTAGGGCGGACATCCTCCTTAATTCGGAATTGTTCCCACCTGATAGTTAATATTGACGTGAGAGGGTGTCTACCCCGTGCGCAGAGCCAAGGGCTGAGCTGTGGCGGTGACGTCATATCCGCCCACAGTCTCGTCCAGACGTGCCCTGCATGCTCGTTGTCATAGAGGTGGAACGCAGAGTGCGTCCCAGAGCAGAGGGTTGAGCTATGGCGGCGACGTCATATCCGCCCATAGTCTCGTCCAGGCACGCCCAGCGTGCTTGTTACCATAGTGATGGGGCGCAGAGTGCGCAGAGGGCGCCGGGTGGCGACTAGATTGGTGGACATACATACATTCTGTCTCTGCACTCCACTGCTCCATCTGCCGGTGGGAATTCCCCTCTACAGGTGCATTGCACCAAAGCTGGGTTCTGTTATTCAGACGCTCGTGGAGGATTTCCGCAGTGTCAGCGCACGTCTTGTGTGCTGACCACGGAGATAATTTCCCAATCGTTACAACATTGCTAGCAGGCCCGGCGTAGCAGGAAGTGACGTCAGTGGAGCGCACGCTGGCCTGGAACGAGGAAGAGGTGAGTAATCCCCGCCCGTTGCCTCTTACGAATAGCTGCAGCCACAGCACGGACCTTTTCAAAGCTGGAGGGGAGCGGAGGACGGGGGACCCAGGTGAGGGAGGGGGGGGGGGGTCCGACCCCCCTCCCCGCCGCTAGGCCCAATACCCCCTTCCTGCCCGCTATCTCCTCCAGCTCGGGCGGCCCCCCCACACACATGGACGGGCGGGTGCCGCCCCATCCAGAAGTGCCGCCTGAGGCAAAAGTTTCACCCCGCCTCATGGGCGGGCCAGCCCTGATTGCTAGGCAACAGCGTAGCAATGCATCTATACAGTGTTGGATCATTGAAGTGTTGCCCTAGTAATCGGCTGTGTATAGGCACCATAAGTGAACAGATCAGCAGACAGCTCAGAAAAATTGACTGGGTACATTACTAGATATGGTTGAACTCGATGGACGTATTTCTTTTTTCAACACAAATAACTATGTAACTATGTAACTATGTAAATACTGTAGCTATGAATAAAATGCATTGGCAGCTTTCAGAGCAAATAAATTGTACCTTGGGAACTTTCTAAATGAATAATAATACTTGTGCATAAATATGATAACTCTATGGCTTATAAAAAGTAGGAAACCACATTTTTATTGAATATTATGTCAGAGTTTATTACCGCATTAAGGCCAAGTACAGGTGACACAAGGGGTTGATTAGTTAGGTAGGGGTTAAAACCTAACCATAGCCGTAGACAAAAACAAAACACTTTACTATTTAATGTTAACCTGGCATTTTACATTTTTTTTTTTTTTAAACTTTCCCTCTGGAAGAGTCTTGCTGTGCCCTTGTATGGGGGACCGGTTGTTATCGGGTGCCTCTGCAGAGCGTATGAGGCTTATGATTCCTGACAGGGGCGGAGTGTAGAAGCAGTACATAATGATGGTAAATCTTGAGAGGAGGTGTGTTCTAATACTAAGAAGTTGGTGGAGGTGGAGCTACATGTTTCATGTAATGCAGCAGATGTTACGGACCTCTCGTCATCATGGCGGAGTATGGCTTAGATGTACATATAATGAGGAAGAGGCGGCAACTATATCAACATGGTGTAGGCTGAAATATGTCATCAAAATGCCCTTCTAAGATTTCCCTCAGCTTTGACCAATTTTCCATATGCATGTAGTGATGAGTAAAAATTATGCCAATGGATACTTATTAGTGTTGGACGAACAGTGTTCGCCACTGTTCGGGTTCTGCAGAACATCACCCTGTGCAGGTGATGTTCGAGTTCGGCCGAACACCTGATGGTGTTCGGCCAAACCGTTCGGCCACATGGCCGAACTAAGAGCGCATGGCCGAACGTTCCCCGAACATTCGGCTAGCGCTGTGATTGGCCGAACGGGTCACGTGGTTCGGACCCGAATGCGCTCTGATTTGCCGAACTGTCACGTGGTTCGGGTAAATAAATACCCGAACCACGTCATATCTCCGCCATTTGTCTGTGGGTTTAGCTTTGGGTAGGCAGGCAGGGTAGTTCGCGCTCCAGCCACGCTAGCCAGGGTCCCCCGGTCATTGTGTCGCTGCTGGGAATAGTAGTACACCGCTCGCTCAGCCACACTATATAGCATTGTGTTTACTGCCACTCTGTGTACCTCGCTCAGCCACACTATATAGCATTGTGTTTATTGCCACTCTGTGTCTGCTGGGAACAGTAGTACACTGCTCACTCAGCCACACTATATAGCATTGTGTTTACTGCCACTCTGTGTACCTCGCTCAGCCACACTATATAGCATTGTGTTTACTGCCACTCTGTGTCTGCTGGGAATAGTAGTACACTGCTCGCTCAGCGACACTATATAGCATTGTGTTTACTGCCACTCTGTGTACCTCGCTCAGCCACACTATATAGCATTGTGTTTACTGCCACTCTGTGTCTGCTGGGAATAGTAGTACACTGCTCGCTCAGCCACACTATATAGCATTGTGTTTACTGCCACTCTGTGTACCTCGCTCAGCCACACTATATGGCATTGTGTTTACTGCCACTCTGTGTCTGCTGGGAACAGTAGTACACTGCTCGCTCAGCCACACTATATAGCATTGTGTTTACTGCCACTCTGTGTACCTCTCTCAGCCACACTATATAGCATTGTGTTTACTGCCACTCTGTGTCTGCTGGGAACAGTAGTACACTGCTTGCTCAGCCACACTATATAGCATTGTGTTTACTGCCACTCTGTGTACACCGCTCACCCAGCACTATATAGCATTGTGTTTACTGCCACTTTGTGTCTGCTGGGAACAGTAGTACACCGCTCGCTCAGCCACACTATATAGCATTGTGTTTACTGCCACTCTGTGTACCTCGCTCAGCCACACTATATAGCATTGTGTTTACTGCCACTCTGTGTACACCGCTCACCCAGCACTATATAGCATTATTGTGTTTACTGCCACTCTGTGTCTGCTGGGAACAGTAGTACACCGCTCACTCAGCCACACTATATAGCATTGTGTTTACTGCCACTCTGTGTACACCGCTCACCCAGCACTATATAGCATTATTGTGTTTACTGCCACTCTGTGTCTGCTGGGAACAGTAGTACACCGCTCGCTCAGCCACACTTTATAGCATTGTGTTTACTGCCACTCTGTGTACACCGCTCACCCAGCACTATATAGCATTATTGTGTTTACTGCCACTCTGTGTCTGCTGGGAACAGTAGTACACCGCTCACCCGCCACTGTATAGCATTGTGCTCTGTGTCGCTGCTGGGAATAGTGGTACATCGCTTACCCACCACTGTATAGCATTGTGCTCTGTGTCGCTGCTGGGAATAGTGGTACACCGCTCACCCACCACTGTATAGCATTTCTGTACTGCCACTGTACTGCTGCCAGTCAGCGTGTACTTTAAGGATAAGTGAAATGAGGAAGAAATCCGGTAAAAGAGGGAGGGGCAAGGGAAGAGGTGTTTCCCCTGATGGTTCACGTACAGGCCACAGGGGAGCACCCAAGAAAACCCACTCAATACCGCCCATGTTGTCCAGGACAACAACCCTCACAAATCCAAAAGAACAGGACCAGATAATTACTTGGATGACCTCTCAAGCATCCAGCAGTGGGTTAAGCAGCACCAGCACATCACGCACGAGGTCCGAGTCCTCAGCCAGTTACAAGGAGCCAGTGGGCACAAAGCTGACACAACCGGCAGCGACACCACGCACACAACTGCCAGATAACCAGTCCGATGAATTACCTCAGGACACAATGGGGTATTCGCAGGAGCTATTCCCAGCCCAACAAACTTCCACCTTTCAAAGGTCAATGGAGGAACAGCCAGAAATGTTGTGCCCGGATTCACAACCATTAACTGTGGGAAATGCACCGCGCACTGAAATACAAGGCGAGTCCGAGGAGGACTCGGAAACCCAAATCCCAGAGCAAGTTGGGCAGGAGGGGTTGCAATTGCAGGAGGTCGGCCGACAAGATCTGGAAGACGACGTTGGAGTGAGCTGCGCAGAGGTTGTTCTGGGGAGCTCTACTCCACTGCGGCGGCCCCCCACAATGACATATGACGAGTTTCAGGAGATGGAAGAGGAGGGTATGGACAATGTGGACATAGACCTAGATTTTGTTTGTGAACGAGAACATCGCCGTCGTAGCAGCAGCACAGATGAGTCTGTTGAAGAACCCACTGCTGCACGAGTTCGCCTTGTGCCACAAGGTAGGCGGCGCGCAATTTCAGGCACCACAAGCGTGGAAGTTCAAGTGAGAGGCAAAAGAGGCGCAAACAGAAATCGCCAGCAAGGCAGGTGCTCCAAAGTCTGGGCTTTCTTTGAAGACTGCACTGAGGATGGTACTATGGTGATTTGCAAGGTGTGCAAGACCCGCCTGAGCAGGGGGAAAAGTATTAACAACCTCTCCACCACCAGCATGAGCCGCCACATGCTATCCAAGCATCCCACTCTGTGGGCAAACGTGGCAGGTAGGGATGCTCGGAAAATTCCGCGGAATTATAAATTCCGTGATGGGTTATGCTACCGGCAGCTTTAGCATGTAGTGTGGGTCATGGTCTAGAGGGTAAGACAGATACCTACTACACACTAGGTTCTGTGTTCAAATCCCAGCTATGGTATATAAATAAGCATGCTTTTCAAAAAGTACAAATCCTTAATCATGCTACTTTTTCTATCGAATTGATCATAATGGAAGTATGGTTTATGCTACCGGCAGCTTTAGCATGTAGTGTGGGTCATGGTCTAGAGGGTAAGACAGATACCTACTACACACTAGGTTCTGGGTTCAAATCCCAGCTATGGTATATAAATAAGCATGCTTTTCAAAAAGTACAAATCCTTAATCATGCTACTTTTTCTATCGAATTGATCATAATGGAAGTATGGTTTATGCTACCGGCAGCTTTAGCATGTAGTGTGGGTCATGGTCTAGAGGGTAAGACAGATACCTACTACACACTAGGTTCTGGGTTCAAATCCCAGCTATGGTATATAAATAAGCATGCTTTTCAAAAAGTACAAATCCTTAATCATGCTACTTTTTCTATCGAATTGATCATAATGGAAGTATGGTTTATGCTACCGGCAGCTTTAGCATGTAGTGTGGGTCATGGTCTAGAGGGTAAGACAGATACCTACTACACACTAGGTTCTGGGTTCAAATCCCAGCTATGGTATATAAATAAGCATGCTTTTCAAAAAGTACAAATCCTTAATCATGCTACTTTTTCTATCGAATTGATCATAATGGAAGTATGGTTTATGCTACCGGCAGCTTTAGCATGTAGTGTGGGTCATGGTCTAGAGGGTAAGACAGATACCTACTACACACTAGGTTCTGGGTTCAAATCCCAGCTATGGTATATAAATAAGCATGCTTTTCAAAAAGTACAAATCCTTAATCATGCTACTTTTTTTTATCGAATTGATCATAATGGAAGTATGGTTTATGCTACCGGCAGCTTTAGCATGTAGTGTGGGTCATGGTCTAGAGGGTAAGACAGATACCTACTACACACTAGGTTCTGGGTTCAAATCCCAGCTATGGTATATAAATAAGCATGCTTTTCAAAAAGTACAAATCCTTAATCATGCTACTTTTTCTATCGAATTGATCATAATGGAAGTATGGTTTATGCTACCGGCAGCTTTAGCATGTAGTGTGGGTCATGGTCTAGAGGGTAAGACAGATACCTACTACACACTAGGTTCTGGGTTCAAATCCCAGCTATGGTATATAAATAAGCATGCTTTTCAAAAAGTACAAATCCTTAATCATGCTACTTTTTTTATCGAATTGATCATAATGGAAGTATGGTTTATGCTACCGGCAGCTTTAGCATGTAGTGTGGGTCATGGTCTAAAGGGTAAGACAGAGACCTACTACACACTAGGTTCTGTGTTCAAATCCCAGCTATGGTATATAAATAAGCATGCTTTTCAAAAAGTACAAATCCTTAATCATGCTACTTTTTCTATCGAATTGATCATAATGGAAGTATGGTTTATGCTACCGGCAGCTTTAGCATGTAGTGTGGGTCATGGTCTAGAGGGTAAGACAGATACCTACTACACACTAGGTTCTGGGTTCAAATCCCAGCTATGGTATATAAATAAGCATGCTTTTCAAAAAGTACAAATCCTTAATCATGCTACTTTTTCTATCGAATTGATCATAATGGAAGTATGGTTTATGCTACCGGCAGCTTTAGCATGTAGTGTGGGTCATGGTCTAGAGGGTAAGACAGATACCTACTACACACTAGGTTCTGGGTTCAAATCCCAGCTATGGTATATAAATAAGCATGCTTTTCAAAAAGTACAAATCCTTAATCATGCTACTTTTTCTATCGAATTGATCATAATGGAAGTATGGTTTATGCTACCGGCAGCTTTAGCATGTAGTGTGGGTCATGGTCTAGAGGGTAAGACAGATACCTACTACACACTAGGTTCTGGGTTCAAATCCCAGCTATGGTATATAAATAAGCATGCTTTTCAAAAAGTACAAATCCTTAATCATGCTACTTTTTCTATCGAATTGATCATAATGGAAGTATGGTTTATGCTACCGGCAGCTTTAGCATGTAGTGTGGGTCATGGTCTAGAGGGTAAGACAGATACCTACTACACACTAGGTTCTGGGTTCAAATCCCAGCTATGGTATATAAGCTGTTTTGAAAATCTGCAATTCCCTACTGCATGAGATGGATGGATGGAGAGAGAGAGAGAGAGAGAGAGAGAGAGAGAGAGATTAAAATTTTTCTGACGGAATTCCGTGTAAATCGGAATTCCGCGGAACTGACCCGGTATACCGTCGGAATGGAACGGTAACGGAATTTCTATATGTCGGAATGCGGAATTGTGCCGGAAACGGAAATCGGCTATTCCGACCATGCCTGGTGGCAGGACAGGGTACCAGCAACACTGCCTCCCTTGGGACCACCAGACCCGCCTCAGCAGCAGCAGTAGCCCAGCCATTGCGTGGTTCACAACATTCACAAACATCAGACGACGCTGACACTGTCACTTTCCGGAGTAGTGCTCTTGAGGTCCCCCAGTGTTCATCAAACACAACAACCAACAGCCCTTCAGTGCGCAGCCCTACGGTTCAGTTGTCTGTCTCGGAGATGTTAGAGCGCAAGAGGAAATTGCCAGCAAATGACCCCCGGGCCGTGGCAGTAACAGCCAGCATAGCCAAGTTTCTGGCCTGCAAAATGCTGCCATATCGAGTGGTGGAGACAAACAGCTTCAAGGGCATGATGTCAGTGGCCATCCCACGTTACGTGGTTCCCAGCCGCTACCACTTTGCGCGCTCTGCAGTGCCTGAGTTTCATGAGCACGTGGTCAGCAAAATAACTCGAAGCTTGAAGAATGCCGTTGCCTGCAAGGTTCACCTCACCACTGACACCTGGACGAGTGCGTTCGGCCAGGGTCGATACATCTCCCTTGCCGCGCACTGGGTGAACCTTGTGGAGCCTGGCAGCGATTCCTCACCTGCTACGGCGCGGGTGTTGCCCACGCCGCAAACAGCTGCACCACCGTCCCTCCCACTGGATAACAACAGCAGCACCTACCTCTCTGACTCCTTCTCCTCCAACGCATCTCAAAGCTGTACCTCATCCGGAAACACTAACCCAGCAGCAGTAGGATCGTGGAAGCAGTGCAGCACAGCTGTTGGCATGCATCAGCAAGCATTGCTGAAGCTGATCTGCCTTGGGGATAAGCAGCACACAGGGGAGGAAATTTGGAGGGGAATAAAGGAACAGACGGATTTGTGGCTGGCACCGCTGGACCTGAAACCGGGCATGGTTGTGTGTGATAATGGGAGTAATCTCATTCGCGCTTTAAGGTTGGCTAGGCTAACACACATCCCTTGCCTGGCGCACGTGATAAACCTAGTAGATCAGTGGTTCCTGAGGACATACCCAGGCGTGGCCGATCTTCTGTTGAAGGTGCGACGAGTGGCCAAACATTGTAGAAATTCCAGTACTGCTTCGGGGGCACTCGCCAAGATGCAGGAGCGCTTCAATCTCCCCCACCATCGCTTGCTGTGTGATGTCCCTATGCGTTGGAATTCTGCGCTGCACATGCTAGCCTGCTTTTGTGAGCAGAAGAGTGCAGTGGTCCAGTACATGACGGCGCAGTACCGAGGCGCATCCGGACAGCTGCCAAGCTTCTGTGGATCCGATTGGGCCAACATGTTGGACCTCTGCCAAGTCCTCCAAAATTTTGAGCAATCCACGTTGCTTGTGAGCAGTGACAACTCTTCAGTCAGCATTACCATACCACTGCTGTGTTTACTGAAGAGGTCAATGTTGAAAATCAAGGAAACAGCTGTCATGATGCAACTGGGGGAATCTGAAGGAGAAAACGATCAGCGTGATGGTACCAACATCAGGCCATCCGCATCAGGAAACGCTGGCCCCAGCAGCTATGACGAAGAAGAGGAGGAAGAACAGCTGGAGTTGGAGCAGGAATTTTTCTGCCACCACTGACGAGGGCCAGAGCGGTGCACGTTGGACTTCCAAAATTCAGCGCGAATGGTCAGCAGAAGCAGACCAGGAAGAAGGTGACGACTATGATACATCACAACAACTATCACAACTCTCACAAGAGGATGATGAGGATTCTGGCAGGACTCTGGCACACATGGCTCAATTCATGCTAGACTGCATTGAACGCGACCCACGCACTGTGCGCATTCTGGACAACACCAATTACTGGGTTTATACCCTTCTGGATCCACGGTACAAACACAATGTTCCAAAACTGCTTGAAGAAAGAGTCAGACAGGTCAAAATGGAAGAATACCAGCAGGCCCTTGTGGAGACTTTAGAGAGGAGATTGACATCCTCCCCCTCCTCTAGCCAGTTGTACGCCGACAGACTGACTTCCGCAAACCCAGGACGACCAGGAGGGCAGCAAACAACACAAGCCGCAGCTAGTGCCCAAAAGGGAATGGTATCGGCAATGTCCTTGGAGTGGGAACATTTTCTGACACCCATGCAGCAGCAGCCCACAGAACAGCAAGCGTGCAGATCCACCTCCAACACCGATCGCCTGGAGAAGATGGTCAAGGACTACATGTCAGATGGCGTAGCTGTGTTGAACAATCCATCTGCACCCTTCAACTATTGGGTATCGAAGCTAGACACCTGGCACGAACTGGCAATGTACGCAATAGAGGTGCTGACTTGCCCGGCAGCCAGCGTTATGTCGGAACGCTGTTTCAGTGCTGCCGAAGGCATCGTCACAGATCGGCGTATCCGCCTCTCCACAGAAAATGCAGACCGTCTGACTCAAATTAAAATGAATCAATCCTGGATTGGAAACAACTATGCAACACTCCTGGACCCCAACCAAGTAACATGAACAATGACCATCTGTGATGGGTTAGCGTTTCCGGTCCCTGTTTATTGAACCTCTTATCTGTATTACATTTATGACTGCATGGCGGCAAAAAACATGCTATCCGCACGCTTCTTGTCCTCATGCAAGGCCTGGGTTGTTGTGTCTGAAAGCGTGGCCTTCTCCTCCTGCGCCTCCTCCTGTTCCGTCACGTGTGCTGCTGCTGGGTTAGCGTTGCCGGTCCCTGTTTATGGAACCTCTTATCTTTATTACATTTATGACTGCATGGCGGCAAAAAGCATGCTATCCGCACGCTTCTTGTCCTCATGCAAGGCCTGGGTTGTTGTGTCTGAAAGTGTGGCCTTCTCCTCCTGCGCCTCCTCCTGTTCCATCACGTGTGCTGCTGCTGGGTTAGCGTTGCCGGTCCCTGTTTATGGAACCTCTTATCTTTATTACATTTATGACTGCATGGCGGCAAAATGCATGCTATCCGCACGCTTCTTGTCCTCATGTAAGGCCTGGGTTGTTGTGTCTGAAAGCGTGGCCTTCTCCTCCTGCGCATCCTCCTGTTCCATCACGTGTGCTGCTGCTGCTGCTGCTGGCCTGGGTTAGCGTTTCCGGTCCCTGTTTATTGAACCTCTCATCTGTATTACATTTATGACTGCATGGCGGCAAAAAGCATTGCTATATCCGCACGCTATTTGTGCTCATGCAAGGCCTGGGATGTTGTGTCTCAAAAAGCGTGGCCTTCTCCTCCTGCGCCTCCTCCTGTTCCATCACGTGTGCTGCTGCTGCTGCTGGCCTGGGTTAGCGTTTCCGGTCCCTGTTTATTGAACCTCTCATCTGTATTACATTTATGACTGCATGGCGGCAAAAAGCATTGCTATATCCGCACGCTATTTGTCCTCATGCAAGGCCTGGGATGTTGTGTCTCAAAAAGCGTGGCCTTCTCCTCCTGCGCCTCCTCCTGTTCCATCACGTGTGCTGCTGCTGCTGCTGCTGGGTTAGCGTTGCCGGTCCCTTTTCCTGGAACCTCTTCTCTGTATTACATTTATGACTGCATGGCGACAAAAAGTATGTTACCTGTGCAAAGAAACATGACATTTCCCGCATTTAAAAGACAGTTTTTCCTTTGAAACTTTACAATCAATTTTCTCAAAAACTATAAGCTCTTTTTCAAATATTTTTTTTCCTCTTGTACCCACTCCCAAGGTGCACATACCCTGCAAATTTGGGGTATGTAGCATGTAAGGAAGCTTTACAAAGCACGAAAGTTCGGGTCCCCATTGACTTCCATTATGTTCGGAGTTCAGCGCGAACACCCGAACATCGCGGCCATGTTCGGCGAACGTTCGCGAACCCGAACATCTAGGTGTTCGCCCAACACTAATACTTATGCATTATAATTAGTATTTATGCATTGTAACCGTAAAGTGAAATTTCAGGGAAAGCATAATTAATTTTCGTGATGCAATCCAAGGAGAGTGAAAGGTGTGTGCTTCTGACCAGTTTCACCTGACTTATATACTGGCTGCCTCAAGTCTAATGACTCATTTAAATTTAAACTGACTCTCGTCTAATTAAAATGGCAAAGCGTTGCAAGCTGCAATCGCTTACCAGATTGTGCAGGATCTAAGGCTACCTCCCTGACATTCCTGCAGGAGTTGGCCCACACAATAGATTGCATCTCAACAGGGGCGCCACGTGTAGGCCTCCTTGTACCCCCAGGAAATGAGGGGCAGCGCAAGCACCCCTACAAAGCAACCACTGCCCGGGAGCGCCGCAACTGCCCCCCAAAAAGGATACATGAACGGTGTACTCCCCAGACGCGGCTTACACCCAGGGAGAACCATCCATGCTGCTCCCCCAAAGGATAGATGCCCTACTCTTGCATATTTTGCTTACCTGTAGTGCATATGCGCATCCTGGGAGTGAAAACACCGACAATAGGGGGAGGGGCGGAGCGTAGACAAATGCCCCGGTGCAACACTACTGCCGGGGGACCCATCTGCACCACCCGCCCCCCATAACACCCCCAAGAAAAAGTGTTCGCTCCCAGGATGCACATATGCACTACAGGTAAGCAAAATATGTCTGTAAAACCTTTGTGCCTGCGTTGCCGTGTCCTCGCTCTCCCGCTGATGTCACCAGGAGTGTACTGCGCAGGCATAGACCATACTGGGCTTGTGCTATACACTCCTGGTGACATCAGTGGGATCGAGGACACGGCAACGCAGGCGAAGTGGTTTTCAGACTTTAAAGTCTGAAATTTCAGAAGTGAACCAGAGGCGGGGCCGGAGCATCGGTGAGTGGCTGCTCGGGCACAGGATGTCTGCGGGGGGGCGGAGCATCAGTGAGTAGCTGCGTGGGCACAGGATGTCTGCGGTGGGGCGGAGCATCGGTGAGTGGCTGCGGGGGCACAGGATGTCTGCGGGGGGGCCGAGCATCGGTGAGTGGCTGTGCGGGTACAGAATGTCTGCAGGGGGGGCGGAGCATCGGTGAGTGGCTGCGCGGACACAGGATGTCTGCAGGGGCCAGAGCATCGGTGAGTGGCTGCGCGGGCACAGGATGTCTGCGGGGGGGGGGGGGGGGGGGGGCGAGCATCAGTGAGTGGCTGCGCGGGCACAGGATGTCTGCGGGGGCCAGAGCATCGGTGAGCGGCTGCGCGGGCACAGGATGTCTGCGGGGGCCAGAGCATCGGTGAGCGGCTTCGCGGGAACAGGATGTCTGCGGGGGCCAGAGCATTGGTGAGCGGCTGCGCGGGCACAGGATGTCTGCGGGGGCCAGAGCATTGGTGAGTGGCTGCGCGGGCACAGGACGTCTGAGGGGGCCAGAGCATCGGTGAGTGGCTGTGCGGGCAATGGATGTCTGCGGGGGCCAGATCATCGGTGAGTGGCTGCGCGGGCACAGGATGTCTGCGGGGGCCAGAGCATCGGTGAGTGGCTGCGCGGGCACAGGATGTCTGCGGGGGCCAGAGCATCGGTGAGTGGCTGCGCGGGCACAGGATGTCTGCGGGGGGCGGAGCATCAGTGAGTGGCTGCGTGGGCACAGGATGTCTGCGGTGGGGCGGAGCATCGGTGAGTAGCTGCGGGGGCACAGGATGTCTGCAGGGGGGGCGGAGTATCGGTGAGTGGCTGCGCGGACACAGGATGTCTGCGGGGGCCAGAGCATCGGTGAGTGGCTGCACGGGCACAGGATGTCTGCGGGGGGGGCGGAGCATCAGTGAGTGGCTGCGCGGGCACAGGATGTCTGCGGGGGCCAGAGCATCGGTGAGCGGCTGCGCGGGCACAGGATGTCTGCGGGGGCCAGAGCATCGGTGAGCGGCTTCGCGGGAACAGGATGTCTGCGGGGGCCAGAGCATTGGTGAGTGGCTGCGCGGGCACAGGACGTCTGCGGGGGCCAGAGCATCGGTGAGTGGCTGCGCGGGCACAGGATGTCTGCGGGGGCCAGAGCATCGGTGAGTGGCTGTGCGGGCAATGGATGTCTGCGGGGGCCAGAGCATCGGTGAGTGGCTGCGCGGGCACAGGATGTCTGCGGGGGCCAGAGCATCGGTGAGTGGCTGCGCGGGCACAGGATGTCTGCGGGGGCCAGAGCATCGGTGAGTGGCTGCGTGGGCACAGGATGTCTGCGGGGGCCAGAGCATCGGTGAGTGGCTGCGCGGGCACAGGATGTCTGCGGGGGGGGCAGAGCATCGGTGAGTGGCTGCACGGGCACAGGATGTCTGCGGGGGCCAGAGCAGCGGTGAGCGGCTGCGCGGGCACAGGATGTCTGTGGGGACCAGAGCATCGGTGAGCGGCTTTACGGGCACAGGATGTCTGCGGCGACCAGAGCATGGGTGAGCGGCTGCGCGGGCACAGGATGTCTGTGGGGGCCAGAACATCGGTCAGTGGCTGCGCGGGCACAGGATGTCTGTGGGGGCCAGAGCATCGGTGAGTGGCTGCGCGGGCACAGGATGTCTGTGGGGGCCAGAGCATCGGTGAGTGGCTGCGTGGAGACACAGGATGTCTGCGGGGGGGCAGAGCATTGGTGAGTGGCTGCGCGGGTACAGGATGTCTGCGGGGGCCAGAGCATCGGTCAGTGGCTGCGGGGGCACAGGATGTCTGCGGGGGCCAGAGCATCGGTGAGCGGCTGCGTGGGTACAGGATGTCTGCGGGGGCCAGAACATCGTTGAGCGGCTGCGCGGGCACAGGATGTCTGCGGGGGGGCAGAGCATCGGTGAATGGCTGCGCGGGCACAGGATGTCTGCGGGGGCCAGAGCATCGGTCAGTGGCTACGGGGGCACAGGATGTCTGCGGGGGCCAGAGCATCGTTGAGCGGCTGCGCGGGCACAGGATGTCTGCGGGGGCGGAGCATTGGTGAGCGGCTGCACGGGCACAGGATGTCTGTGGGGGACAGAGCATTGGTGAGTGGCTGCGCGGGCACAGGATGTCTGCGGGGGCCAGAGCATTGGTGAGTGGCTGCGCGGGCACAGGATGTCTGTGGCGGCCAGAGCATCGGTCAGTGGCTGCGCGGGCACAGGATGTCTGCGGGGGCAAGAGCATCGGTGAGTGGCTGCGCGGGCATAGGATATCTGCGGGGGCCAGAGCATCGGTGAGTGGCTGCGCGGGCACAGGATGTCTGCGGGGGCCAGAGCATCGGTGAGTGGCTGCGCAGGTGCAGGATATCTGCGGGGGGCCAGAGCATCGGTGAGTGGCTGTGCGGGAACAGGATGTCTGCGGGGGCCAGAGCATCGGTGAGCGGCTGCGCGGGCACAGGATGTCTGCGGGGGCCAGAGCATCGGTGAGTGGCTGCGCGGGCACAGGATGTCTGCAGGGGCCAGAGCATCGGTGAGTGGCTGCGCAGGTGCAGGATGTCTGCGGGGGGGCAGAGCATCGGTGAGTGGCTGTGCGGGCACAGGATGTCTGCGGGGGCCAGAGCATCGGTGAGCGGCTGCGCGGGCACAGGATGTCTGCGGGGGCCAGAGCATCGGTGAGTGGCTGCGCATATGCAGGATGTCTGCGGGGGGTTAGAGCATCGGTGAGTGGCTGTGCGGGCACAGGATGTCTGCGGGGGCCAGAGCATCGGTGAGCGGCTGTGCGGGCACAGGATGTCTGCGGGGGCCAGAGCATCGGTCAGTGGCTGCGCGGGCACAGGATGTCTGCGAGGGGGGGGGGGGGGGGGAAGAGCATCGGTGAGTGGCTGCGCGGGCACAGGATGTCTGCGGGGGCCAGAGCATCGGTCAGTGGCTGCGCGGGCACAGGATGTCTGCGGGGGCCAGAGCATCGGTAAGCGGCTGCGCGGGCACAGGATGTCTGCGGGGCCAGGGCATTGGTGAGCGGCTGCGCGGGCACAGGATGTCTGCGGGTGCGGAGCATCTGTGAACGGCTGCGCGGGCACAGGATGTCTGCGGGGGCTAGAGCATCGGTGAGCGGTTGCGCGGGCACAGGATGTCTGCGGGGGCCAGAGCATTGGTGAGTGGCTGCGCGGGCACAGGATGTCTGCGGGGGCCAGAGCATCGGTGAGTGGCTGCGCGGGCACAGGATGTCTGCGGGGGCCAGAGCATCGGTGAGTGGCTGCGCAGGTGCAGGATGTCTGCGGGGGGGCAGAGCATCGGTGAGTGGCTGTGCGGGAACAGGATGTCTGCGGGGGCCAGAGCATCGGTGAGCGGCTGCACGGGCACAGGATGTCTGCGGGGGCCAGAGCATCGGTGAGTGGCTGCGCGGGCACAGGATGTCTGCAGGGGCCAGAGCATCGGTGAGTGGCTGCGCAGGTGCAGGATGTCTGCGGGGGGGCAGAGCATCGGTGAGTGGCTGTGCGGGCACAGGATGTCTGCGGGGGCCAGAGCATTGGTGAGTGGCTGCGCGGGCACAGGATGTCTGCGGGGGCCAGAGCATCGGTGAGTGGCTGCGCGGGCACAGGATGTCTGCGAGGGTGGGGGGGAAGAGCATCGGTGAGTGGCTGCGCGGGCACAGGATGTCTGCGGGGGCCAGAGCATCGGTCAGTGGCTGCGCGGGCACAGGATGTCTGCGGGGGCCAGAGCATCGGTAAGCGGCTGCGCGGGCACAGGATGTCTGCGGGGCTAGGGCATTGGTGAGCGGCTGCGCGGGCACAGGATGTCTGCGGGTGCGGAGCATCTGTGAGCGGCTGCACTGGCACAGGATGTCTGTGGGGGCCAGAGCATTGGTGAGTGGCTGTGCGGGCACAGGATGTCTGCGGGGGCCAGAGCATCGGTGAGTGGCTGCGCGGGCACAGGATGTCTGCGGGGGCCAGAGCATCGGTGAGTGGCTGCGCGGGCACAGGATGTCTGCGGGGGCCAGAGCATCGGTGAGTGGCTGCGCGGACACAGGATGTCTGCGGGGGCCAGAGCATCGGTGAGTGGCTGCGCGGGCACAGGATGTCTGCGGGGGCCAGAGCATCGGTGAGTGGCTGCGGGGGCACAGGATGTCTGCGGGGGCCAGAGCATCGGTGAGTGGCTGCGCGGGCACAGGATGTCTGCGGGGGCCAGAGCATCGGTGAGCGGCTGCGCAGGCACAGGATGTCTGTGGGGGACCATTAGAAGTCCCTGGTAAGTTCAACTCATTTTCCCCTGCCCCCCCCCCCCCCCCCCACAGTGTCCCTTTAAGCAGAATAGTGGGCACAAGTCAAAAAAAATATTTTTCAAAAAGACCTCGTACTTTTTGAGATAATTAATCAGTTTTAAAAAATATAAAGAAAGATGGTTTTTAAACTGTCATTTTTATGAGTTTAAAATCTACTGTACCTTTCTTTGCATTTTTAAAATCAATTTTTACAAGCTCAATTTTTTTGACCCGTACCCACTATTTTGCTTAACGTGACAATCTTGGTGACAATCGAGACTCTATAGAAGCTTTGCTATTTACTGCCAAAGTCGGCACAAACTTAAGCATAAATTACGCATAAATTCAATTAGCAATTACTAATCATTCTACAAAATCAATTAAATTTAAACTATGTAATTATATATAGGCGTAATTGCAAAAATGTACGCAACATTTTTACATAATTGTAATTAGCTGATGACGATCATCATTAAACGCATTTATGAAATTAAAGAGACTCTGTAACACAATGTTCAGCCTTATTTCTCCTAATCTTTAAGTTCCTATACCTGTTCTAATGTGCTCTGGCTTACTGCAGCCTTTCCTAATTGCACAGTGGTTGTATTATCTCTGTTATCTGATATAATCTTCTCTTCTCTGTCGGCTCAGGCAGGAATGTGCTGCTCTGCTTGTGATAGGGAGAAGTTATACACACCCTCTCCAAGCCCCCTCCAGGCTCTGTATGAGTAACAGACAGAGCTTCTCTCAGCCTATCACATGCTGGTTAGCAGCCATGTTTTTTGTTTGTAAACACTGCCTAAAACTGGCAATTACAAGCCAGGATTGCAGCAGGGAGTGGCAGAAACAGCAAAGAGGGGCACAGGAGAACATAAGGAATAGAATGGTATGCTTTTTATTGTAAGAATTTTAGAGTACAGATTCTTTTTAACTCTTTATGTCTGTCCTTTTTTCTTTCTGTTTGGAATTGTAGCAATGGCTGCCGGGACTAGCAGAAGGAGACCTGATGCAGCGGTTTCAGGCAAATCATGGACAAATTGAGTGCCGCCATAAACTTTAATTTGAAAATATCGGCAAGCTGGTGCCAAAAAAGAAATTCAGGTGCCAGGTGACGACCAATATTTATTGTTTTTCTCTCTTTCTTTCTTCTCTGTTTTTAAAGAGAACCCGAGGTGTGTTTAAATAATGTTATCTGCATACAGAGGCTGGATCTGCCTATACAGCCCAGCCTCTGTTGCTATCCCAAACCCCACTAAGTTCCCCCTGCACTCTGCAATCCCTCATAAATCACAGCTGTGTTTACATCTGTAGTGTCAGTCTCAGCTGCTCCCCCGCCTCCTGCATAGCTCCGGTCCCTGCCCCGTCCCTTCCCTCTAATCAGCAGGGAGGGAAGGGATGCAGGCGGGGACTGGAGTTCTGCAGGAGGCGGGGAGAGCAGCAGACTGACACTATAGAGATAAATACAGCCAGCTCTGACAAGCTTTTTGTCAGCTGTGTGGCTGTAATTTATGAGGGATTGCAGAGTGCAGGGGGACCTTAGGGGGGGTTGGGATAGCAACAGAGGCTGGGCTGTATAGGCAAATCCAGCCTCTGTATGCAGATAAAATTCTTCAAACCCACCTCGGGTTCTCTTTAAGTCAGTGAGTTTTTAAGCCATCAAGCCAGCAACAAAGGGAGAGTTTGGCAATTATCATTTTTTACTTTGTTTTACACACCGTCAGGGGTGTTAGGGAAAGGCACCACCTGGTGGGGGGGGGGGGGGGTGCACACCAGAAGAGCTTTTCCAAGTGTTTTGTGATTTTAAAAGCTCAAACACTTGTCCACAGTCCATGTGCAGACTCTTCCACTTACCGCTTCTCTTCAGGTGATAGCACTCCAGTACTGAGACAGACACATTAAAACAAAGAGCTGATTTGCATGCCGGAATATATTAGTACACAGTGGCCTTGATTCACTAACCGGCGCTAAGCTGGTTAGGAGGCCTTAACACTCTGTGGGCGCAAACCAGAGTGCTAGGTGGTTTGCACCCACACATCGCTCACAGTATGGTGCACAGAAAATGGCACACTAACCATAGAGCGGTGCACTGAAAAAATGGACCATGTAGTGCGCACACGGTGTGTCGCAATGTCGCACCGCACGCCATTTTTGGAGCACCGCGCTGCACGCACATTGTGCCGTTTTGTGCGCGATGTAGCTTTGCGCGACTATTAGTGCACGCAAAACTACTTTTTGAGCCCTAAGTGACTTTTCACTCCGGCGCTAACACTTAGCTAGGGATGGTCGCTGGATTCTGCGGAATTGTAAATTCAGCTATTCCGCCGGAATTTGGTGATTCCGGTTCTGATATGAGGGAACGGAATTGCTATAGCTCTAAAACAGAATTCTCTGGAAAATTTTTAAATTCCGCGGAATTTAAATTTATTTCCCTACCTAACTGATTTCTGCCTGATAACAAGTATTTTACCCTCCTTTCTCCCATCATCTCTTCTCCTGGAGGGAGTGGGGTCTCACCTTCCAGGGAATTGTAGTATTTCAAAAGCCAGCTTGCATACTATGGCTGGGAATTGAACCCAGGTCTGAGTGCGTGGTAGTCAGCTCTCCTCACCACTATACCACCACTATACCACCACTAACACTACATGCTGAAGCCAGCCTAGCATGCACCATTATCATATATCCAAGAGAAAAATGAGCTTGCTTAGGGATTTGTAGCTTGTCAAAAGCCAACACACATTGGCTGGGTATAGAACACAGGCCTACTGCTCCGTAGGCTGCTATCCTAACCATTACACCACCAACACAACACACTATAATGCTACATGCTGCTGACGCCAGCCAAGAATTTACCATTATGATATACCCAAGAGAAAAACGAGTTTTCTCTTTCTCTCTCTCTAGGACTTGATGCCATTGAACTGAATTTTCAGCTTAAAACCATCAACAGATATCGGCAGAATTTCACAGGCAATTTCGGAATTCCGCCAGATTGAAAAATAAATTCCGTTCTGACCAAAAGGAATGGAATGACCAATTTCCTCCTAAAATTGCGGAAAATACAATTCCGCGGAAAGCGGTGACCGTCCCTACGAGAGAGAGAGAGAGAGAGAGAGAGAGAGAGAGAGAGAGATGAATCTACATGGCTATCTGGGGTTCCCTTCGGACAACTGTTGAACACAAAAGGCAAGGCCATGCCTGGGTGGGCTTAAACCACTAACCTTGCAGTTAACAGCCAAGCACGCTAACCAATTGTGCCACAGAGACTGTTTACCCCAAAGCCTGAGCATGCAGTTGCTGTTGAATGATTTTATGGGGATGTATGTGTGTCTTTTAGAGGAAGGAAGTGAGTTTTCTCCAAGAAGTTTCAGCATGTAGTGTTGGTGGTATAATGGTTAGGACAGCAGCCTACAGAGCAGTAGCCCTGGGTTCTATTCCTGGCCAATGTGAGTTGGCTTTTGACATGCTACAAATCCTTACCCACTTGAGGACCACAGTCTTTTCGCCCCTTAAGGACCAGAGCCTTTTTCTCCATTCAGACCACTGCAGCTTTCAAGGTTTATTGCTCGGTCATACAACCTACCACCTAAATCAATTTTCCCTCTTTTTCTTGTCACTAATACAGCTTTCTTTTGGTGCTATTTGATTTCTGCTGCGAGTTTTAGTTTTTTATTATATTCATCAAAAAAGACATGAATTTTGTCAAAAAAATGATTATTTTTTTTTACTTTCTGTGCTGACATTTTTCAAATAAAGTAAAATTTCTGTATACAATTGTGTCCAAATTTATTGTGCTACATGTCTTTGATAAAAAAAATCTGTTCAGTGTATATTTATTGGTTTGGGTAAAAGTTATAGCGTTTACAAACTATGGTGCCAAAAGGGAATTTTCCCATTTTGAAGCATCTCTGACTTTCCTGACCACCTGTCATGTTTCATGAGGGGCTAGAATTCCAGGATAGTATAAATACCCCCCAAATGACCCAATTTTGGAAAGAAGACATCCCAAAGTATTCACTGAGAGGCATGGTGAGTTCATAGAAGATTTTATTTGTTGTCACAAGTTAGCGGAAAATGACACTTTGAGACAAAAAAAAAAAAAAAAGTTTCCATTTCTTCTAACTTGCAACGAAAAAAAATGAAATCTGCCATGGACTCACTATGCTCCTCTCTGAATACCTTGAAGTGTCTGCTTTCCAAAATAGGGTCATTTGTGGGGTGTGTTTACTGCCCTGGCATTTTGGGGGGTGCTAAATTGTAAGCACCCCTGTAAAGCCTAAAGGTGCTCATTGGACTTTGGGCCCCTTAGCGCAGTTAGGTTGCAAAAAAGTGCCACACATGTGGTATTGCCGTACTCAGGAGAAGTAGTATAATGTGTTTTGGGGTGTATTTTTACACATACCCATGCTGGGTGGGATACATATCTCTGTAAATGACAATTTTTTTATTTTTTTTTACACACAATTGTCCATTTACAGACATATTTCTCCCACCCAGCATGGGTATGTGTAAAATTACACCCCAAAACACATTATACTACTTCTCCTGAGTACGGCAATACCACATGTGTGGCACTTTTTTGCACCTTAACTGCGCTAAGGGGCCCAAAGTCCAATGGGTACCTTTAGGATTTCACAGGTCATTTTGCGACATTTGGTTTCAAGACTACTCCTCACGGTTTAGGGCCCCTAAAATGCCAGGGCAGTATAGGAACCCCACAAATGACCCTATTTTAGAAAGAAGACACCCCAAGGTATTCTTTTAGGAGTATGGTGAGTTCATAGAAGATTTTATTTTGTCACAAGTAAGCGGAAATTGATTTTAATAGGTTTTTTTCACAAAGTGTCATTTTCCGCTAACATGTGACAAAAAATAAAATCTTCTATGAACTCACCATACTCGTAACGGAATACCTTGGGGTGTCTTCTTTCTAAAATGGGGTAATTTGTGGGGTTCCTATACTGCCCTGGCATTTTAGGGGCCCTAAACCGTGAGGAGTAGTCTTGAAACAAAATGTCGCAAAATGACCTGTGAAATCCTAAAGGTACTCATTGGACTTTGGGCCCCTTAACGCAGTTAGGGTGCAAAAAAGTGCCACACATGTGGTACCGCTGTACTCAGGATAAGTAGTATAATGTGTTTTGTGTTGTATTTTTACACATACCCATGCTGGGTGGGAGAAATATCTCTGTAAATTACATTTTGTTTATTTTTTTTACACAAAATTGTCCATTTACAGAGAGATTTCTCCCACCCAGCATAGGTATGTGTAAAAATACACCCCAAAACACATTATACTACTTCTTCTGAGTACGTACACCTAACAGGGTGTAGGGGTCCTAAACCGTGAGGAGTAGTCTAGAAAACAAATGCCTCAAAATGACCTATGAATAGGACGTTGGGCCCCTTAGCGCACCTAGGCTGCAAACAAGTGTCACACATGTGGTATCCCAAAGCCGTGAGTAGTCTGGAAACCAAATGTCTCAAAATCAGTGCTGGGCCGAAATTACGCATGAGCGTAATTACGCATCGTAATTCAATGTAAATTTACGCGTAAGCGTTACGCGTAACTTACGGTCTTACGCGTAATTATTTACGCGTAAGACCGTAAGTGGTATCGTAATTACACTGTCTACCGTAATTGCTAGGCATGCGTAATTTTACGAACACTTACGCGTAATTTTACGCGTAATTACTAATGTAAAATCTCCCATTTTCTAACAGTAGCCAATCAGTCAACATCCTAAGCAACCAATAGTATCTTCTCCCGCCCTTCAGTATAAGCGTACGTTTTGACGCATACGAATGATATGTACGCAATAACTGTCACATTGACGGCTATTGCGTACATATCGTCCGCATGCGTCAAAAAATACGCATTAATGGGTATTACGGCACTACGCGTAACATCGTAGTGTAAGCGCCTTCATTACGGTATCCTTACGCGTAATTGCGTAAGTTTACACATAATTACAGTGATGTACCGTAGATAATTTCCTACGCCGTAACCATAATTGCGTAATGCGTAATAGCGTAAAATTACGCGTAATGATCCGTAAGCGTAGATTTTTCCATTACGAGCAGCACTGCTCAAAATGACTGTTCAGGGGTATAAGCATCTGCAAATTTTGATGACAGGTGGTCTATGAGGGGGCAAATATTGTGGAATCGGTCATAAGCAGGGTGGCCTTTTGGATGACAGGTTGTATTGGGCCTGATCTGATGGATAGGTGTGCTAGGGGGTGACAGGAGGTGACAGGAGGTGATTGATGGGTGTCTCAAGGTGTGATTAGAGAGGGGAAATAGATGCAAGTAATGCACTGGCGAGGGGATCAGGGCTGGGGTCTGAGGGCGTTCTGAGGGTGTGGGCGGGTGATTGGGAGCCCTAGGGGCAGATAGTGGTCTAATCTGATGGGTAGCAATGACAGGTGGTGACAGGGGGTGATTGATGGGTAATTAGTGGGTGTTTAGAGGAGAGAACAGATGTAAACAATGCACTTGGGAGGTGATCTGACGTCGGGTCTGCAGGCGATCTGATGGCATGGGTGGCTGATCAGATTGCCCGCAAGAGGCAGGTTAGTGTGATGAATAGCAGAAAAGCCGCCGCATGTTCTGACAGTGAGGCGGCTGATTCCGCGTCTGATGCGGTGGTTTGTCCGCGTCAGCATGCGTCTGGGTTGTCTGGAACTGGTGGTGCACATGGGAGGAATGGCGTGGGGGCCGCCGCGTGTTCTGACGGTAAGGCGGCGGATTTCGCGCCCAGTGCGGCGGTTTCTACGCAGCAACATGTGTCTGGGCTGTCTGGACCTAGTAGTGCACGCAGATGGAGAGCTATGCGCGCGCGCGCTGCAAGACAAGCTCTTTATACCAATAGGAGGAAGATCAGCTAATCAGGGCGGTCAGCTGATCCCTGCTCAGTCAGTGATTGGTTGATGGGAGCTGGGCGGCGCTGTGGAGAGCTTTACTATATATATCTCCTGCTGTTCAGTTGCTGGTTGTCTGGCGTTGCGAATGCCTATGTGTTAGCACTCAGACCTTAGTCAGATCCTTCAGTGTGGTGGAACCAGGAGGACCTGGGAATCCACACTTAGCCAGTTACTGTATATCATCTGTGTTATTCTCTAGCATAGTTCCAGGGTGTTGAGATCACGGCCCTCACACCCCAGACTAGGAATACTATATATCATCTGTGTTATTCTCTAGCATAGTTCCAGGGTGTTGAGATCACGGCCCTCACACCCCAGACTAGGAATACTGTATATCATCTGTGTTATTCTCTAGCATAGTTCCAGGGTGTTGAGATCACGGCCCTCACACCCCAGACTAGGAATACTATATATCATCTGTGTTATTCTCTAGCATAGTTCCAGGGTGTTGAGATCACGGCCCTCACACCCCAGACTAGGAATACTGTATATCATCTGTGTTATTCTCTAGCATAGTTCCAGGGTGTTGAGATCATGGACTTCACACCTCAGACTAGGCCTTGTTCTGATATCTGTTATGACCTGTAGCGTTCCTGACTATTCTTCTGATCTCTGATTTGGTACTTTGCATATCTGATACTCTGTTGCCGACCCGACCTGTCTGATCTTCTGGCTGTCACCCCCCGCAGGGTGTCCAGCCTTTCCGCAGGGGTCCCCTGCTCTACAGAGGGGACACTGCTCCTTATCAGTCAGGGACTCCCTCGCCAGGTGTCCTTGACTGCAGTAGAGTCTTCTCTACTTATTGGACCACCTGCTACCCCGGTGGTCCAAAGGTTACTGTTGCACCAAAACACTTACACACTCAGGTGTCTAGAGGTTAGACATATTTGATTATTGGCGATTCTGCAGATCCCCAATAATCAGGTATATCTGTATTCTTGGGGATACTGCAGATCGCCAAGAATCAGATTCTCTCTCTGGTTGCTGACACCTATCGTTACAGTTAGGGGCTGATTGATGGGTGGCAGTGACAGGGGGTGATTAATGGGTGATTGACAGGTGATTGACAGGTGATCAGGGGGGATAGATGCATACAGTACACGGGGGGGGGGGGGTCTGGGGAGAATCTGAGGGGTGGGGGGGGTGATCAGGAGTCCCCAGGGGGCAGTATAGGGAATTTAAAAAAAATAGAGTTGACAGATAGTGACAGGGAGTGATTGATGGCTGATTAGCGGGTGATTGGGTGCAAACAGTGGTCTGGAGAGTGGGCAGGGGGGGGGGTCTGAGGGGTGCTGTGGGCGATCAGGGGGCAGATCAGTGTGTTTGGGTGCAGACTAGGGTGGCTGCAGCCTGCCCTGGTGGTCCCTCGGACCCTGGGACCACCAGGGCAGGAGGCAGCCTGTATAATACGCTTTGTATACATTACAAAGCCTATTATATGCTTCCTATGCGGCGATCGTCGGGTTAACAACCCGCCGGCGCTTCCGATTGGCCGGCGGGTTGACGACGCGGGTGGGCGAAGCCTATTGCCAGAGGATGCACGTGCATAACAGCGCACAATCCCCGTCCAGCAGCCACATGAGGACTCGCTGCCGATGGGCGTATTGTGGTCATTTAGGCCCAGCCTTTGCCGCCGCCCATCAGCTGTAGGCGGTCCTCAAGTGGTTAAGCAAGCTCATTTTTCTCTTGGATATATCATAATGGTACATGCTAGGCTGGCATCAGCATGTAGTATCATAGTGTGTTGTGTTGGTGGAATAATGGTTAGGATAGCAGCCTACCGAGCATTAGACCTGGGTTCAATTCCAGGCCAATGTGAGTTGGCTTTTGACATGCTACAAATCCTTAAGCAAGCTCATTTTTCTCTTGGATATATCATAATGGTACATGCTAGGCTGGCTTTAGCATGTAGCATTGTAGTGTGTTGTGTTGGTGGTATAATGGTTAGGATAGCAGCCTACAACACGGTAGGCCTGGGTTCTATTCCTGGCCAATGTGAGCTTGCTTTTGACATGCTACAAATCCTTAAGCAAGCTCATTTTTCTCTTGGATATATCATAATAGTAGGCCTGGGTTCTATTCCTGGCCAATGTGAGTTTGCTTTTGACATACTACATACATGTTTCTCTTGGATATATCATAATGGTACATGCTAGGCAGGCTTCAGCATGTAGTGTTGGTGGTGGTATAGTGGTGAAGAGAGCTACCTACCACGCACTCAGACCGGGGTTTAATTTCCAGCCAAGGTATGTAAGCTGGCTTTTGAAATACTACAATTCCCTGGAAAATGTGACCCTACTCACTCTGGGAGGAGGAAGGAAGTGAAGGACTAAGGGAACAGTTAATAGGGTCTGTGGGCTATCATATAGGATAAACGTTGCTTTTGCGATTATTTTAATTTTTCCGGCGGAATCCGGAATTCCGCAGAATTTAACGAAGACGGAATCCGCGCATTCCAGTGGAACGGAATTTGCCCTTTCCGATCATCCCTACACTTAGCGCCGCTTAGTGAATCAAGGCCATTATTGCTTTTTTCCTCAGTGTAATTGGAGTAAGTGGTATTACCTGAGGGTATCTGTAGAGTCCAGCCATATTCGCTATGGAGATTGTGGAGGAGAAGAGCCTATGTCCAACCAAGCCCACCAGCTTGCTCTTCTTGTAGCAGTCATAATTTGGAACCATCTTCTCCACTCCAGAGAAAACCTGGAGCGTGTTTTGCATGGAACTCACAAGAGATGAGCTGGAACCATAGATGGCACAACCCAGAGTCACGTTAGGCAAGAGATCGGGTCTGTGGTTTATTTCCTCTATGGCAAACATGAAGACCAGAAGGTGCTGGAGGTATTGTAGGGATGGTCTACAACGCACAAGGCCAAGTAAAATATTGCAATCCACTGAAAAAAATATTTATCTATATTTTTCTTTGATATTCGTAAAGCTCAAACTTCACTCAAATCACCCACCACTAGGCGTGAGAAACCTTGGTGGCTGGCTTGGGATCTTCCTTCCTGCAGTGAGACCTGTAGTGTTGGCAGAGTGAGACACCTATACACAGCTATCCTGTGACTGGAACTCTTCAGCAAAGACCAGGGGGTTATCCATGAATGTTTTCTAATTAAAGCATATGTGAAGCAACCTAAAAAAGTAAGATTTTTTTTCTGTTGCCTCGGTCCACCGCTGTCCCCATTGATGAAATTCTGCACCCGCATGTGCGAACTGAAAACTTATGTGTGTGCATAGGGACCCACTTATCTTCAGAAATACTTCCAAAGTCTTGACTAGGAATACCAAATGTGTATTCAACCGATTAGTCAAATTACATGGACAGAAGACTCAGAAGGCTCTACTGTCTACATAAAATTTTTAAGGCACTCGAGGGGATGGAAAATTACTATTACTAGAGTTATGTTGACCAGGAGCATCTTACTTGGAGCACTCATTTTGACAAAAGGAAAAAAAAAGAAGATTTAGTACTTCCAATGACTTAATGAAGGTAGTTTTCTTGAAAGCTTTCCATGCTTGTGGTTCTTGTTCAGGCATGACACAGAACTAGATCACACCGATACACAATGTTCTACTCCAAATTTTTCCAAAAACCTCATGAAGGTTTTGGAAGCATGCAAGACAGGGGTCTAGTCCTGGAAAAAGAAGTGAGTGGACTCAACCCAAAAACCTCTGTGCCGCGCGAAGCGCGGCGCACTGAAAAGTGGACGTGATTAAGCATAGCGTGGGCGTGGTCATGGGTGGGCCAAATATACATGGCCTTAGCAGTGGTATAAAAGGTCTGCCAGGGGAAGTTTGAGCTCTGTCGTAGTGTATCCCCAAAAAGTAGATGTAATCTGACAGC
This sequence comes from Hyperolius riggenbachi, assembly GCF_040937935.1. Classification (NCBI taxonomy): domain Eukaryota; kingdom Metazoa; phylum Chordata; class Amphibia; order Anura; family Hyperoliidae; genus Hyperolius; species Hyperolius riggenbachi. Next base: position 13,734,987 of record NC_090649.1, on the reverse strand, counting down.
ATTTCACCAAAAATACACATAATCTGGCAGAGGTTCCTCCAAAATACAGATAATATGGCAGTGGTTCCCCCAAAATAGACAATCTGGCAGCAGCAGTTCCCCCAACTTACACATAATCTGGAAGCAGTTCCCCAAAATACGTGAAACCTGGTAGTGGATCACCCAAAATACACGTAAAATACATGTAATCTGGCAGCAGTGGTCCCCCAACATACACAATCTGGCAGCAGTTCCCCAAAATACACGTAATATGGCATCAGCGGTTCCCCAAAAATACATATCTGACAGCAGTTCTATCAAAATAGGTACCCCCAGTATAGCTAGCCAGGTCTATAGGTGTCTCCAGTATAAGTAGTCATGTGTATAGTTGTCCCCAGAATAGGTGGCCAAGTGTATAGATGTCCCCAGAATAGGTAGCCAGGTCTATAGGTGTCCCCAGTATAGCCAGGTGTCCCCAGTATATGTAACCAGGTGTTCAGGTGTCCCCAGTATAGTCAGGTGTATAGGTGTCCCCAGTATACGTAGCCAGGTGTATAGGTATCCCCAGTATAGCCAGGTGTATATGTCCCAGCAGTATATGTAGGCAGGTGTATATGTCCCCAGTATATGTAGCCAGGTGTATAGGTGTCCTCAGTATATGTAGCCAGGTGTATAGGTGTCCCCAGTATATGTAGCCAGGTGTATAGGTGTCCCCAGTATATGTAGCCAGGTGTATAGTGGCCCCAGTATATGTAGCCAGGTGTATAGTGGCCCCAGTATATGTAGCCAGGTGTATAGCGGCCCCAGTATATGTAGCCAGGTGTATAGTGGCCCCAGTATATGCAGCCAGGTGTATAGTGGCCCCAGTATATGCAGCCAGGTGTATAGTGAGTGGCCCCAGTATATGTAGCCAGGTGTATAGTGCCCCCCCCCAGCTGGAGGGGAGCAGCGCAGCAGAGAGGAGAATTGGGCAGAGCAGCGGGGAAGGGTGGACGTTTCCCCCCCCCCTCCCTCACCTTAGGGCTCCTCTCCCTGGCTCTCCCCTCCATAACATTGAGGCTGTGGCTGGCAGCGGCGGCGGTGGGCGGGACTTACCTCCTCCAGTGTTCCGGTGAGTGAACGCTGTGGCTATGCGTGCAGCTAGTCTGGTCTAGTGAAGACCAAACTAGCTGCACGCACGCACACACGCACGCACAGCATCCACTCGCCGGAACACTGGAGGAGGTAAGTCCCGCCCACTGCCGCCGCTGCCAGCCACCGCCGCCAGCCACAGCCTCAATGTTATGGAGGGGAGAGCCAGGGAGAGGAGCCCTAAGGTGAGGGAGGGGGGGGAAACGTCCGCCCTTCCCCGCTGCTCTGCCCAATGCTCCTCTCTGCTGCGCTGCTCCCCTCCAGGGTGCAAGGGGGGATGGCGTCCACTCTGCAATAATAGTAAGTGGACGTCATCCCCCCCGCGTTCACGCAGGACTCGACCCCTGGTGCAAGGCCTGTAGATCTTTAGAGGGAACCAGAAGTGATAAGAATACAGAGGCGGCCATATTTATTACCTTATAAGCAATGCCAGTTGCCCGGCTGTCAGGGTGAGCTTTTGGCTTTAGTTGTGATTAGAGATAGGCCAAACCTCCGATTTTAGGTTCGCGAACCTACCGCGAAGATTCACTTCGCGCGAACTTTCGCGAACCGTAATAGACTTCAATGGGGAGGCGAACTTGGAAATTTAGAAAAAAATTCTGCTGGCTAGAAAAATGATGGAAAAGATGTTTCAAGGGGTCTAATACCTGGATACCTGCTTGAGTGGGATAGATGTCAAAAGTTTCAATCAAAAACCTAGATTTGATGCAAACCATCAGAAATCACATTGACTGATGAATTGCAGGCCTAAACCACTTTGCACCATCTTGCATGTGTATACATCTATCAGGAAGTGTAATTCCTCCCCCTCCAGAGGAGGAGGATCTTCTCTTCCAGGGATATTTAGGATGTCAAAAGCACACTCACATACATTGGCCAGTAGGGATGATCGGGAGGTCCGAATTCTGTTCCGCCGGAATTGGCGGATTCCGCCAGCGGTAAATTCTGTCGCCACTACATTTCTGCGGAATTCTGCATTCCGGCCGAAAAATTAAAATAGTCGCAATTGAAACCTCTTTTGTGCTAAATGGTAGCACACGGGACCTAGTGGCTGTTCCACTGTTCATTTTTTTTTTTTTTTGCAGCAGGAGTTGTAGTGAAAACCATGGTGTTCCATGGCGGTCATTATAATTGTGCTTTGGAGCTGCAGGAGTTGTTGCGTAAGCCATGGTATTCCACGGCGGTCATTTACAAGTGTTGTTCGGAACAGCAGTAGTTGTCGTAGGCCATGGGAGCTACTGGTTCCACGTTAGTCCTAAAAATTGTTTGTAGCAGCAGGACTTGTCATAGGCCATGGGACCTAAAGGTGGTTCCACGGCAGTCCTAAACATTTTTTGTAGCAGCAGGACTTGTCGTAGGCCATGGGACCTAGAGGTGGTTCCACGGCAGTCCTAAAAATTCTTTGTAGCAGCAGGAGAAGTTGTAGGCCATGGGACCTAGAGGTGGTTCCACGGCAGTCCTAAACATTTTTTGTAGCAGCAGGACTTGTCGTAGTCCATGGGACCTAGAGGTGGTTCCACGGCAGTCTTAAAAATTATTTGTAGCAGCAGGACTTGTCGTAGGCAATGGGACCTAGAGGTGGTTCCACGGCAGTCCTAAAAAGAATTTGGAGCAGCAGGACTTGTCGTAGGCCATGGGACCCAGAGGAGGTTCCACGGCAGTCCTAAAAATTATTTGGAGCAGCAGGACTTGTCGTAGGCCATGGGACCTAGAGGTGGGTTCCAAGGCAGTCCTAAAAATTATTTGTAGCAGCAGGACTTGTTGTAGGTCATGGGACCTAGAAGTAGTTCCATGGCAGTCCTAAAAATTGTTTCTTCAATAAAGGATTGGACTCATTCTGTTGAATCAGTGAGAGGGGCCTGGTAATTGTCACTGATCCATGCCTCGTTCATTTTAATGAATGTTAGCATGTCCACATTGTCTGTGGACAGACGGGTCTGTTGGTCAGTGACCACTCCACCTGCAGCTAAACACTTGCTCAGAAAGAACACTGGCGGTGGGGCATGCTAGAACCTCCAGTGCATACTGAGCGAGTTCAGACCAGGTATCCAATTGTTTGGTCCAATATTGCATGGGGTTATCATTAGTCTCCATATTGTCTGGAGCACTGGCTGACGCCAAGTAATCGTCCACCATACGGGCCAGCCACTGGAGGTGGTGACCACTTTCTCCGCTGGTGGTGCTGCTGCTAGAAGGAGTATCTGGCACTGGCTGGTAAAATGCCTTCAGCATACTCAGCAGGTTCACAGATTGGCTACTGGTGCTGCTGCTGGGAGTGGGACCACCAGACCTTTGCTGAGTGTGATGACTACTACTACTAGGCTTGGTAGCTTGGGGCCGGGGTAGAGGTGTAGGAAACGCATCTTGTACTCAACGATGAAGGGCATCCCGGATCTGGCTCATCATGGCATCTGCTTGGGAGGGGGTTATGAACTGGCACATTTTCCCCTTGCACCGGGGATCTAAGATGGTGGCCACCCACATGTCGAGCCTTGCTTTTAAAGTTTGAATCTGGGGGTCTTTCCTTAGGCACTAGATCATATGTGCAGCCATGGGGAAGAGATGTTTGCCATGAATCACCTCTTCCTGGCTGTCAGAACTGTCATCGACATCATGATCCAGCTCCGCATCAAAATCTTCCCACCCCCGGACAATGAGCTCTTCCGCTTCCACAAGCTCTGCCTCCTCATCCAGGACTGGAGCATGCCCACTCACTCCTTCACCTGACTGGCCACTGTTCAGTAGGGCTTCCTCCCCCCGTTCGAGTACTTTTTCAAAAGTTTTTTCCATGGTGAAGACAAGAGGGAGCACCTCTGATATACTGCAGTGCTCCTCACTGACCACTTTTGTTGCCTGCTCAAATGGCTCCAACACTTTGCACACCTGTGCAATCAGCTGCCACTGGTCCCCAGTAATGTAGTCCAGAGGCCCTGTTTTGGTGGAAGATGCCTCAGACAGGTATAGCCTGATCGCCGTGTGCTGCTCCCACAACCTCTCCAGCATACGGAGTGTGGAGTTCCACCTCGTCGGACAATTTGAAATAAGCCTGTGCTGCAGCAGGCTATGGCGGTGCTGCAGCAGTTTTATGGTCGCGGTGGCAGTTGCAGAGCGACAGATGTGGGCTGACACTTTGCACGCTGAGGCCACAGCGTCCTTCAACCCTTGGAAAGTAAGTAGAAATTTCTGGACTACAAAGTTGAAGACGTGGGCCAAGCAAGGTAAGTGGGTATAGCCACTTAGTGAAATTGCAGACAGCATGTTGGCACCATTATCAGACACCACTACACCTGTGTCAAGTCTTCATGGGGTCAGCCACCGCCAAATCTGACCCTGTAAGGCTGCAAGGATTACAGATCCGGTTTGCCTGTTCTCCTCCATGGATTCCATTTTCAGCACTGCTTGGCATCGATGGTGTTGCAGACCAGTGTAGAGGCAGGACCACTTGCTGGGAGGCTCCACAATGGCAGACTGGCCTTGGACAGAACAGGTAGCAGAGAGAAGTGGAACAAGCCTTCCCTTTAACCCACGTGGTGGCACCACCAGTTGAGATTCCCCAGATCTTGCACCCTCCTCAGCAGCACCATGGAGGGTGACCCAATGGGCAGTAAAAGTCAGATACTTTCCCTGCCCATACCTGCTGCTCCAGCCATCCATAGTGAAGTGCACCTTGCCACCGACAGCGTGATCCATAGACCGGCCGACACACTCAGTGCGCTGGTGCAGGGCAGGGATAGCATTCCTGGCAAAATAATGGCAACTGGGGATCCGCCATTGTGGAGCAACACTCTTCATCAGTCTGCAGAAGGGGGCACACTCCACAAACTGGTAGGGCAGCAGCTGTTGGCCCAACAGCTTTGCCAGGAGTGCATTATTTTTTTTACCACAAACAGATCAGTTGCAGGGAGCATCCACTTCCTCTGCAACATTTCTGGCACAGAGGCCTGACGCTGGAACATTGGTGATTCAACCAACATGGTTAATGATGAGGAAGTGCTTGCCGGCGAGGTCGCCAGTCCTCTACCAACCTGGCATGCAGATGACTTTTAAGTCGAATGGGACTGAGGAGCAGGTTGGATAGGGACAAGACTTGGACGACTAGGAAAAAAAGAGGAGGGGCCTGTTGGTGCTGCTTTTACTCCACCCATCTTATTGTAATTTTTTATAACTTCAAACTCCCATTTGTGGTTGTTGCGCAGATGGCTTAGCAGCCCTGAAGTGCCGTACCCGATTTGCCTCTGCACACACAACTGACTGCCCTGGATTCATCCTCTTCCGCATCAATAAAATACTTCCATGCAGGGGACGTGTGTGCACGTCCAGCAGTGGTGTGACCTGTTCTAGCACCTTGATGCTCGGCATTGGACTGGTGGCGCCGCGGGTACTGACAGACGGGGAAGCAGGCTTGCTGCCAACCGTCTGCTCTGTTTGTACAGGCTGCTGCTCACGCCTGCTACTGCCTAAACAAACAGGTGGCAAATACGTTTTTTTTCACCCACCTCATCATCATCATCATCATCAAAAATATCATCCAGTGCAATAAGTGAGTCTTCTGGACCCTCTACCTGGCCACCAAACACCTCTGTAGTTGAGTGGTGTTGTTGGTGATGTTGACTGGTGACACTGGATGAATAAAACACAGTGGCCAATGCCATTTCTGTCACCACAGAACCCACCACTTCTTGGGAGCCTGGTCCCATGGTCTCCTCCAATGCCTCATGCCAAACATTCTGCACATCTCTCTCAGTCTCAGCGATGGTGTGCGGTACTTCTGGAGCGGACTCAGTGGAGTACTGGGAGGAAATAAGCCCGTCATCGTCAACAGAAGCAGCTGCGGTCGGGTTCTGGTCATGAGGAACCTGGCGGCCACTGCTGGTGGCGCTGCTGTAACTAGCTTCAAGTTCCTCCTGGGTAGAGGGTTCTGAATCCTGATCTAAATAATCCACAACTGTCTTCGCTTCCTGCTCTGACAGAATTTTCCTGCATGCTGCTGAGCCTGCTGCGAACACAGGGAAGTAATTTCAGACCAGGGGGGAACACTTCCTGCTGCTGATGCCGCCCTCACCCTGTTCACATACTTGATGTGAACGTCCATGACTCCATTTCCCTGCAGAAGTGGCAGGAATTTTCTACTACCTTCAGCTTTGCTCCATTTTTTGAGGGCCACAAACGTTATTGGGGAAGGGGTACGTATGAGCAGAATAGAAAATAAGGGGGTGAAATAAAGAAAATAAATCCAAAACACAAAATAAAGAAAACAAAAAAATTAATAAAAACAAAAAACAATTGACTACACTCACTCAACTAACCAATCACTAATCGAACAAATCACTAATCACACAGCTAACTCACTCTCACTCTGTCAAACACTAAGCCTGCGGCCTGGCTGGCTCTGCAGCAAGCAACTACTAACACACTACACTACAATCTCTCTACTATAGCTGATACTCTAACTCTCTCTCTCACAGACTAATCTTTAAAAATACTTTTGATTTATATATAGTCTTGAAAAAGACTTTTGTTTCATGTTAAAACAACTATGGGTCTACTGACATTGATGTGTTGCATCACCCTGTTATAATTGTTATAACTGCTTCAACAAAATAATAAAAACGTATTGATGGAAAAAAAAAAAAAAACTATGGGTCTGCGTCTGTCTCTCCACTCTCCACACTAGACTGAAACCCACAAGCTTCCTGGCTGCACGTCTCTCTATTATATACAAAATGGGTGGGATAGCTGCTTGCTAAGTTAGGATTGGTTGGTTCTCATTAAGACTCTTATTGGTGCAGAAAATCCGTTTTCCAGGCAGAAATACACATAGAAGCTTCTTCCTTGTGATTGGCCAACTTAAAATTTGCATTCTGGCGGAATTCCGCATGTTTCCACGGAATTCCACTTCAGCGCTATAGCAATTCCATTCTGACTGTCAGAAAAGGAATTGGCCCAATTCTGGCCAGAATCAGAGAATTTCAAATTCCACAGAATCCAGCGACCATCCCTATTGGCCAGGAATGACCCCAGGTCAACTGCTTGGAGGGCAGCTATGCTCACCACTATACCACCAACAATACAGGCTAAAGCCAGCCTAGCTGGCCTGGGAAGGATGAAAAGCTAGGTGGCCATGCAACCATTCCTGCTAACCTAAAGCTTACTTGTGTCTTACAACACATTGGCTTAAAGGGATACTGTAAGGGGGTCGGGGGAAAATGAGTTGAAGTTACCCGGGGCTTCTAATAGTCCCCCGCAGGCATCCTGTGCCCGCGCAGCCACTCACCGATGATCCGGCCCTTTTGGAATTTCAGACTTTAAAGTCTGAAAAACATTGCGCCTGCGTTGTCGTGTTTTCGCTCCCGCTGATGTCACCAGGAGTGTACTGTGCAGGCCCAGTATGGTCTGTGCCTGCGCCGATTGGGAATCATTATAAAAAGAATTAAAAAGCCAGATACTTACCTAAGGAGAGGGAAGGCTCTGGGTCCTAATGAGCCTTCCATCTCCTCTCCCGGTGCCCTCGGTGCAGTGGAAGCTCCTCTGTTTGAATCCCCCACCGTGGGGGACATTGGAAGTATTCGGGAGCCGAGTCCTCCCAAAGTCGGGCTGCTCCATACTGTGGACGCACACTCTCTCGTGCACTCGTGCGTGAGCAGTATGGAGCTGCCTATATTTGTGAGGACTAAGCTCCCGAAGACTTCCAAAGTCCCCCACAGCAGGGGTTTTAAGTGGAGGAGCTGCCACGACACCGGGAGAGGAGTGGGAAGACTCTATAGGACTAAGAGCCTTCCATCTCCTTAGGTAAGTATCTGGCTTTCTTTTTATTATTACAGACTCCCAATGACTTTAACAAGCAGCCTTCTGACTACTCTGTACTTACAAGATGGTCGTGTCCTTCTTTGGTCTGTGACTAAACAATACCCGTGACATGGAGGATGTTCTGGAGAGTTGCAGGAGGCCGCCAATCATCAGGTCACCCTGCTTGTAATAATCTGGGGGTGACACCTCTTCCTGTAAGTCGCATGTCGAAAGATTGGCATCTTTACCAACTGGAATCATGGAGAGCCACAGCAGTGGGCTGGTATATTTGCTCAGTGTGTCCAGTATGGTCTGTAAAGAAAAACAGAAGTGTCTCTAAATATATAGTCTCCGATTTGCTGCAACCACTTCTTTTTTTTTTTCAACAATAATTTTATTAACAATGGCAAAGACCATTGTACAATCACATATGGGGCTCGATTCAGTAAGCAGTGCTAACTGTTAGCACGCTTCTGAAAAGGCCATTATCATGCCTTAACTCAGTTTGGGCGTGTTAAAATCAGATCACGTGCAAAGATCCATGCGCAAAGTTTTGTGCACGCACAGCACAGTGCGCGCGAAGTGCCCATTCACATCTATGCGACTTTCCGCGCGCACCTCGCTGTGCGCGCGCAAAGTTTCGTGCGTGGGTCTTTGCACGCGAGCTGAGTTTAGAAACAGTGCTAACCTACTTAGCACCCTGGTTAACACGCCTAAAGTCTTTAGGCGTGCTAAGTAGGTTAGCACCGTTTACTGAATCAAGCCCATGGCCTGATTCACAAAGCGGTGCTAACAGTTAGTACGCTGGTGAAAAGCCCCTTATCACGCCTAAACTCAATTTAGGTGTGATAAGTTTAGGCGTGATAAGTTTAGGCATGATAAAATTATGCGTGATAAGTTTAGGCATGATAACTATAGCACCAACTGGGTTAGCACCGCAGTGCACAGTTGATCAAAAGTTTTGCGCTAACAAAGTCTGGTACACGCGAAACGTCGCTGTAACGATCGGTGTAACACAGAGAGGATCTGATTACCGGTGATCTGCAGTATCACCGAGAATGCAGATATATACCCGATTATTGATGATCTGCAGTATCACTGATAATCAGATATATCTCTAACCTCTGGACACCGGAGTAATATGAGTGTTTGATGCAACAGTAATACTTAGAGGAGGATCCCCGTAAAGGGGTAGATTTCAGTAAGAGATACTGCTCTGAGAAGAGATTCCTTCCAATGGCCTGATGCTCCCCAAGGGGCGGAGCCAAGCTGAGAGTGGGAAGGACCAGAGAGTGAGTGACACCAATGGTGAAGTGTCACTGACAGGTCTGTGAACTATTTCCCAACAGGAGAAATAGTTCTCGAGGTCGGACAGGCCAGGTCGGCAACAGACTGACAGATCAGGTACAGAGACAGGAGACAGAAGCGGAATCCTAAGACTAGCCGAGTCTGGCAACAGAGCATCAGAATGACAAAGGTACAAAATCAGAGATCAGAAGAATGGTCAGGAAAGCAGAAGGTCATAACAAATAATCAACAACAATTCCTAGACTAAGGTGTGAGTTCCTTGGTCATCAACACCTTGGAAACTGGTCTATATAATAACACAAATGATAACAGAATTTCCTAGACTAAGGTGTGAGCTCCGTGATCATCAACACCTAAGAAACTGGTCTAATGTAACACAGATTCTGACAAGGTCTGAGGGCTACCACGTAGTGATCGCAACTCCAGACACCAGAGGAATGACCAGCACCCAGTATATATACACCAGCGCTCTCCTGCGCCTCCCCTAAGTGCTGGACCAATGAGAACTGAAAGAATTGTCAGCTGACCGGCCTGGTCAGCTGACACCCCTCTGGCTGTCCTAAATGCTCTGCCTCTCCGTGCGCGCACGCGTCCTTCTGACCTGTGTGGACTATCAGTCCCAGCCACACCAGACGTGTTGTAATGCCTCTGCTGTATTGGATGCGGAATCCGCCGCACCGCTGTCAGAGCGTGCAGCGTTTTCTCCGCATTCAGCATACTGAGAGAGGTAGGCCTATGCGTGCAAACCGCCGCGTCGGACGCGGAATGCTCTGCAGATATATACCCGATTATTAATGATCTGCAGTATCACCGATAATCAGATATATCTCTAACCTCTGGACACCGGAGTAATATGAGTGTTTGATGCAACAGTAATACTTAGAGGAGGATCCCCGTAAAGGGGTAGATTTCAGTAAGAGATACTGCTCTGAGAACAGATTCCTTCCAATGGCCTGATGCTCCCCAAGGGGCGGAGCCAAGCTGAGAGTGGGAATGACTAGAGAGTGAGTGACACCAATGGTGAAGTGTCACTGACAGGTCAGTGAACTATCTCCAAACAGGGAACCAGCACGCGTCCTTCTGAACCAGTGTGGACTATCAGTCCCAGCCACACCAGACATGTGTTGTAATGCCTCTGCTGTATTGGATGCGGAATCCGCCGCACCACTGTCAGAGCGTGCGGCATTTTCTCCGCATTCAGCAGTACTGAGAGAGGTAGGCCTATCCGTGCAAACCGCCGCGTTGGACGCGGAATCCGCCGCCCTGTTCTCTGGGCATGCGGCGGTTTCTCTGCGTTCCGTCAGGCCAGTGAAGGCAGGTCCCTGCGCGCAAGCTGCCATGTTGTACGCGGAATCAGCCGCCTTACTCTGAGTACTTGCGGCAGCTTTTCCGCGTTTTATCACAGTACCCCACTCCTGAGTAGTGGACTCCGGACAGCTCCTACCCGGTTTCTCAGGATATCGAGCGTGGAATTCCCTTCTTAATTTGTCCATATGCATGCGACACTCAGGTACCCATGTTCTCTCCTCGATACCATACCCCTTCCAATGCACTAGATACTGTACTGAGTTCTGCACTACCCGTGAGTCTAAAACCTTTTCTATTTCGTACTCAGGTTGGTCGTCTACCATCACAGGAGGAGGAGGAGTGGCACCCACATGGACTGCTGGTTTAAGCAGGGACACATAAAAAGATCTTACACCACGCATGCTGGCAGGAAGATCAATGGCATAAGTAACATTGTTGATCTTCCTGGTTACCGAAAAGGGCCCCACAAACCTGGGACCTAACTTGGGCGAGGGTTGTTTCAGGGTCAAATGACGTGTGGAGACCCAGAAAGTCAGAAAGGTCAAGCTGACAAGAAACGGTCCGTGGAGTGGAAGTTCCTTCCACTCCACGGACCGTTTCTTGTCAGCTTGACCTTTCTGAATTTGAAAAGCCTTCTCCAAATTATTTTTCACAATTCCCCAAATGGCTTTAAATGACATCTGCCAAGCCTCCAGATCTGGAAATGGAGTGGAAGCCACTGGCAATGGGGAGAACTTGGGCAACTTTCCGGTTACCACCTGAAACGGAGAAAATCCAGAGGAAGAGCTTTTCAAGCTATTGTGCGCAAACTCTGCATAAGGCAAGAACTTGACCCAATAATTTTGCGCATCTGCAACATAACACCTTAAAAACTGTTCCAAAGACTGATTAACCCTTTCCGTCTGACCATTTGTCTGTGGGTGGTAGCCCGACGAAAATGACAGTTCCATGCCCATTTGATGACAAAATGCCCTCCAAAATCTAGAAACGAATTGGACTCCCCGATCTGACACTATGTTTTCCGGAATGCCATGCAGTCGGAAAACGTGGATGATGAAAAGATCGGCCAACTCCTGGGCCGAGGGGAGTCCTTTCAAGGGCACAAAAATGGCCATTTTACTGAAACGGTCGACTACCACCCAAATGACCGACATGCCTTCAGACCTCGGAAGCTCACCCACAAAATCCATGGACAAATGGGTCCACGGTTCACCCGGGGTGGGCAAAGGCTGCAACGTTCCCACAGGTGCCAGACGGGAGGGTTTGCTTTTAGCACACACTGCAGACTCTCTAACATACTCCTTGCAGTCTGTTGCCAGAGAAGGCCACCAAGCACACCTAGCAACCAAGTCTTGTGTTCTGGAAGCCCCTGGATGCCCAGCATTCTTGTGCGAGTGGAACAATTGCAAAATCTGGAGGCAAAATGGCAGTGGAATAAACATAACCCCTTCAGGCTTACCTTCAGGGACATCCTGCTGGAATGGACTTAAAGTCTCCGTCCAGTCTTTCCAGGTTTCTGTGACTCCCAACACTATTCTCTGTGGGACAATGGTCTCTGGGTCTGAGGGCTGTGCTGTCTCCGGCTCAAAACATCTGGACAAGGCATCTGCCTTGATGTTTTTACTCCCTGGAGTATACGTAATTACAAATCTAAATCTCGAGAAAAACAGTGACCACCGAGCCTGTCGGGGACTCAATCTCTTAGCCCCCTCAATGTATTCCAAATTTTTGTGATCAGTGTAAACTGTAATCGTATGTTCTGCTCCTTCTAGCCAATGACGCCATTCCTCAAAGGCCAATTTAATGGCCAGGAGCTCCTTGTTGCCTATATCGTAGTTTTTCTCTGCCGGTGAAAACCTCAGAGAGAAATAGGCACACGGGTGTAATCTTCCCTGCAGCCCAGAGCGTTGAGACAGCACAACCCCTACCCCGACTTCAGAGGCGTCAACCTCTACAATAAATGGATAGGAGGTGTCTACGTGTCTCAAAATGGGTGCAGAGCAAAACAGTTCCTTAAAAGTGGAGAAAGCAGCCAGGGCTTCGGGGGACCAGTGGTTGGTATCTGCCCCTTTCTTAGAGAGACTGGTGAGGGGTGCTACAACTGTGGAGTACCCCTTTATGAACCTTCTGTAGTAATTAGCAAATCCTAAAAATCTCTGAAGGGATTTGAGTCCTACTGGCTGAGGCCATTCCAGGACAGCAGAAACTTTGGCGGGATCCATAGAAAGGCCCGAGGTGGAAATTATATATCCCAGAAAAGCGACAGATGTCACCTCAAAAATGCATTTCTCCAATTTGGCATAATGTCTGTTTTGTCTAAGCTTGTGCAGCACGAATTTGACATGAGACCTGTGCTCAGAGAGGTTGTCTGAAAAGATTAGTATATCATCCAGGTAAATTAAAACAAATCTACCCAGCACCTCCCTGAAAATTTCATTGATGAGTTCCTGAAAGACGGCCGGGGCATTACACAACCCGAAGGGCATCACCAGGTACTCGTAATGCCCGTCGGGTGTGTTAAAGGCCGTCTTCCATTCATCGCCCTCTCTGATCCACACCAGGTTGTATGCACCCCTCAGATCCAATTTTGAAAAAACCTTAGCATTGGTGACTTGGGTGAATAAATCGTCTATCAAAGGTAACGGGTAACGATTTTTGACTGTGATCTTATTCAGTCCCCGGTAATCAATGCATGGCCGAAGGCCTACATCTTTTTTTTTTACGAAAAAGAAACCTGCTCCGGCAAGCGACCGGGAAGGGCGAATGAATCCCTTAGCTAAGTTTTCACAGATGTATTCTTGCATGGCCACCTTTTCTGGCCCAGACAAATTGTAGAGATGATCTCTAGGGGGCATACAACCCAATCGGAGATCAATGGGGCAATCGAAAGGGCGATGAGGAGGCAGTTTATCGGCAGCTTTGGGGCAAAACACGTCCGAAAACTCAGCATATTGCTCCGGAACTCCCTCCACATGAATCCTGGTCTGGCCTAAGGTCACCTTCACTAAACAATGATGAAAATAGTGGGCCGACCAGCTAGTTAGCTGACCAGTGGCCCTATTTATCTGAGGGGAGTGAAGGTGTAACCACGGCATGCCAAGGATGACTGTGGAGGTTGTCCTGCGCAACACAAAAAACTGCAATCTCTCTCTATGCAACACCCCTATAGTGACTTCCACCTCTGGTGTCTGGGACAGAGGATGGTTACGCTGCAGTGGTGAATCATCCACTGCCGTAACCTGGAGGGGTGGTTTTACCGGGGTGAGCGGAATACCCAATTTTTTTGCAAATTCGTAATCCATAAAATTAGCCGCTTAGCCTGAATCAATGAAGGCCTCAGAGACTTCAGATTTATCATCCCATGTAATCATACAAGGAAGAAGTAACCGCTTATCCTCTAGGGGTAAAAGCTGTACGGCTAGGGTATTACCCCCAACTACTCCTAGGCAGAAGCGTTTCCCGACTTTTTAGGGCAATTTCGTACTCTATGACCCCCTCTGCACAATAAAGACACAATTGCTCAGAAATCCTGCGTCTCCGCTCCACTTGAGACAGTCTGGACCGACCAATCTGCATTGGCTCGGGTGGAGGTGAAACGGGAGGGGATGGAATCACAGGAGGCGCAGCGTAGGACACCATTTTAACACTGTTCCTACCCCGGGTCTGCCTTTGATAGCGTTATCTGCGATCAATCCTGATGGCTGAGGAAATGGCCTCATCGACGGTTTTGGGTTCAGGCTGACTTAACATAAGGTCTGAGACCTCATCTGATAATCCTGATAAGAAACAGTCTAAAAGGGCATAGGTGTCCCACCTGGCTGAAACTGACCACCTCCTAAATTCGGCAGCATACTCCTCGACCGGACTCTTGCCTTGACGCAACAACTTGAGCTTCCTCTCAGAAGTCGAGGCAATGTCTGGATCGTCGTAAATTACTGCCATAGCCTTAAAAAATTAATCTACGGAGGTTAAAGCTAAATCTCCGGTGGGCAAACTGTATGCCCAGGTCTGGGAATCGCCTGACAACAAAGTTTTAATAAATGTGACCCTTTGGGCCATGGTTTCTGAAGATCTAGGTCTCAACTCAAAGTATGACAACACTCTACTCCTAAAATTTCGAAAGTCAGATCTGTGACCAGAAAATTTTTCAGGTACAGGCATACGTATGTCTGTGCTAGGAGGGGATCGCACTTCATCTACAGCCGTCTGGAGGGTTTGTAAAGACCCGGTCAGAGCGTCAATTACTGCCCGTTGTTTACCCAGCACATTGTTGATGGTATCCACCGAAGTGGTAAGTGTGCCCAGACGGTCGGTGTGTGCGTCCATTCGTATTTTGGTCTGGCGTTCTGTAACGATCGGTGTAACACAGAGAGGATCTGATTACCGGGGATCTGCAGTATCACCGAGAATGCAGATATATACCCGATTATTGATGATCTGCAGTATCACCGATAATCAGATATATCTCTAACCTCTGGACTAATGTTGGGCGAACAGTGTTCGCCACTGTTCGGGTTCTGCAGAACATCACCCTGTTCGGGTGATGTTCGAGTTCGGCAGAACACCTGATGGTGTTCGCCCAAACTGTTCGGCCATATGGCCGAACTAAGAGCGCATGGCCGAACGTTACCCGAACGTTCGGCTAGCGCTGTGATTGGCCGAATGGGTCACGTGGTTCGGACCCGAACGCGCTCTGATTGGCCGAACGTGTCACGTGGTTCGAGTAAATAAATACCCGATCCACGTATTTTCTCCGCCATTTGTCTGTGGGTTTAGCTTTGGGTAGGCAGGCAGGGTAGTTCTCTCTCCAGCCAGGCTGGCCAGGGTCCCCCGGTCATTGTGTCACTGCTGGGAATAGTAGTACACCGCTCACCCACACTATATAGCATTGTGTTTACTGCCACTCTGTGTGTCTGCTGGGAACAGTAGTACAGCGCTCACCCTGTATAGCATTGTGCTCTGTGTCGCTGCTGGGAATAGTAGTACTCCGCTCACCCACACTATATAGCATTGTGTTTACTGCCACTCTGTGTGTCTGCTGGGAACAGTAGTACACCGCTCACCCTGTATAGCATTGTGCTCTGTGTCGCTGCTGGGAATAGTAGTACACCGCTCAGCCACACTATATAGCATTGTGTTTACTGCCATTCTGTGTGTCTGCTGGGAACAGTAGTACACCGCTCACCCTGTATAGCATTATGCTCTGTGTCGCTGCTGGGAATAGTAGTACACCGCTCACCCACCACTGTATAGCATTGTGCTCTGTGTCGCTGCTGGGAACAGTAGTACACCGCTCACCCTGTATAGCATTGTGCTCTGTGTCGCTGCTGGAAATAGTAGTACACCGCTCACCCGCCACTGTATAGCATTTCTGTACTGCCACTGTACTGCTGCCAGTCAGCGTGTACTTTTACGAATAAGTGAAATGAAGAAGAAATCCTGTGAAAGAGGGAGGGGCAAGGGAAGAGGTGTTCCCCCTGACGGTTCACGTACAGGCCACAGTGGAGCACTGAAGAAAACCCACTCAATACCGCCCATGTTGTCCAGGAAATCAACCCTCACAAATCCAAAAGAACAGGGCCAGATAATTAATTGGATGACCTCTCAAGCGTCCAGCAGTGGGTTAAGCAGCACCAGCACGTCACGCACGAGGTCCGAGTCCTCAGCCAGTTACAAGGAGCCAGTGGGCACAAAGCAGACACAACCGGCAGCGACACCACGCACACAACTGCCAAATAACCAGTCCGAACAATTTCCTCAGGACACAATGGGGTATTCGCAGGAGCTATTCCCAGCACAACAAACTTCCACCTTTCAAAGGTCAATGGAACTGCCAGAAATTTTGTGCCCGGATTCACAACCATTGACTGTGGGAAATGCACCGCGCACTGAAATGCAAGGCGAGTCCGAGTAGGACTCGGAAACCCAAATCCCAGAGCAAGTTGGGCAGGAGGGGTTTCAATTGCAGGAGGTCGGCCGAGAAGATCTTGAAGACGACATTGGAGTGTGCTGCGCAGAGGTTGTTGTGGGGAGCTCTACTCCACGGCGGCGGCCCACAATCACATATGACGAGTTTGAGGAGATGGAAGAGGAGGAGGAGGGTATGGACAATGTTGACAGAGACCCAGATTTTGTATGTGAAGGAGAACATCGCCATCGTAGCAGCAGCACAGATGAGTCTGTTGAAGAACCCACTGCTGCACGAGTTCGCCTTGTGCCACAAGGTAGGCGGCGCGAAATTTCAGGCACCACAAGCGTGGAAGTTCAAGTGAGACAAAAAAGAGGTGCAAACAGAAATCGCCAGCAAGGCAGGTGCTCCAAAGTCTGGCCTTTCTTTGAAGACTGCAGTGAGGATGGTACCATGGTGATTTGCAAGGTGTGCAAGACCCGCCTGAGCAGGGGGAAACATATTAACAACCTCTCCACCACCAGCATGACCTGCCACATGGTATCCAAACATCCCACTCTGTGGCCGCCAGGACAGGGTACCAGCAGCAACACTGCCTCCCTTGGGGTCACCAGACTCACCACCAGACCCTCCACCGCGCACTGAAATGCAAGGCGAGTCCGAGGAGGACTCGGAAACCCAAATCCCAGAGCAAGTTGGGCAGGAGGGGTTTCAATTGCAGGAGGTCGGCCAAGAAGATCTTGAAGATGACGTTGGAGTGTGCTGCGCAGAGGTTGTTGTGGGGAGCTCTACTCCACGGCGGCGGCCCACAATCACATATGACGAGTTTGAGGAGATGGAAGAGGAGGAGGAGGGTATGGACAATGTTGACAGAGACCCAGATTTTGTATGTGAAGGAGAACATCGCCGTCGTAGCAGCAGCACAGATGAGTCTGTTGAAGAACCCACTGCTGCACGAGTTTGCCTTGTGCCACAAGGTAGGCGGCACAAAATTTCAGGCACCACAAGCGTGGAAGTTCAAGTGAGACAAAAAAGAGGCGCAAACAGAAATCGCCAGCAAGGCAGGTGCTCCAAAGTCTGGCCTTTCTTTAGAGACTGCAGTGAGGATGGTACCATGGTGATTTGCAAGGTGTGCAAGACCCGCCTGAGCAGGGGGAAACATATTAACAACCTCTCCACCACCAGCATGACCCGCCACATGGTATCCAAACATCCCACTCTGTGGCCGCCAGGACAGGGTATCAGCAGCAACACTGCCTCCCTTGGGGTCACCAGACTCACCACCAGACCCTCCTCAGCAGCAGCAGTAGCCCAGCCATTGCGTGGTTCACAACAACATTCACAAACATCAGACGACGCTGACACTGTCACTTTCCGGAATAGTGCTCTTGAGGTCTCCCAGTCATCAAACACAACAACCAACAGCCGTTCAGTGTGCAGCCCTACGGTTCAGTTGTCTGTCTCGGAGATGCTTGAGCGCAAGAGGAAATTGCCAGCAAATGACCACCGGGCCGTGGCAGTAACAGCCAGCATAGCCAAGCTTCTGGCTTGCGAAATGCTGACATATCGAGTGGTGGAGACAAACAGCTTCAAGGGCATGATGTCAGTGGCCATCCCACGTTACGTGGTTCCCAGCCGCTACCACTTTGCACGCTCTGCAGTGCCTGAGTTGCATGAGCACGTGGTCAGCAAAATAACCCGAAGCTTGAAGAATGCCGTTGCCTGCAAGGTTCACCTCACCACTGACACCTGGACGAGTGCGTTCGGCCAGGGTCGATACATCTCCCTTACCGCGCACTGGGTGAACCTTGTGGAGCCTGGCAGTGATTCCTCACCTGCTACGGCGCGGGTGTTGCCCACGCCGCAAACAGCTGCACCACCGTCCCTCCCACTGGATAACAACAGCAGCACCTACCTCTCTGACTCCTTCTCCTCCAACGCATCTCAAAGCTGTACCTCATCCGGAAACGCTAACCCAGCAGCAGTAGGATCGTGGAAGCAGTGCAGCACAGCTGTTGGCATGCGTCAGCAAGCGTTGCTGAAGCTGATCTGCCTTGTGGATAAGCAGCACACAGGGGAGGAAATTTGGAGGGGAATAAAGGAACAGACGGATTTGTGGCTGGCACCGCTGGACCTGAAACCGGGCATGGTTGTGTGATAATGGGAGTAATCTCATTCGCGCTTTAAGGTTGGCTAAGCTGACACACATCCCTTGCCTGGCACACGTGATGAACCTAGTAGTTCAGCGGTTCCTGAGGACATACCCAGGCGTGGCCAATCTTCTGTTAAAGGTGCGACGAGTGGCTAAACATTGTAGAAATTCCAGTACTGCTTCCGGGGCACTCGCCAAGATGCAGGAGCGCTTCAATCTCCCCCACCATCGCTTGCTGTGTGATGTCCCTATGCGCTGGAATTCTACGCTGCACATGCTAGCCCGCTTTTGCGAGCAGAAGAGTGCAGTGGTCCAGTACATGAAGGCGCAGTACCGAGGCACATCCGGACAGCTGCCAAGCTTCTGTGGATCCGATTGGGCCAACATGTTGGACCTCTGCCAAGTCCTCCAAAATTTTGAGCAATCCACGTTGCTTGTGAGCAGTGACAACTCTTCAGTCAGCATTACCATACAACTGCTGTGTTTACTGAAGAAGTCAATGTTGAAAATCAAGAAACAGCTGTCATGATGCAACTGGGGGAATCTGAAGGAGAAAACGATCAGCGTGATGGTACCAACATCAGGCCATCTGCTGGCCCCAGCAGCTATGACGAAGAAGAGGAGGAGGAACAGCTGGAGTTGGAGCAGGAATTTCATGCCACCACTGACGAGGGCCAGAGCGGTGCACGTTTGACTTCCACAATTCAGTGCGAATGGTCAGCAGAAGCAGACCAGGAAGAAGGTGACGACTATGATGCATCACAACAACTATCACAACTCTCACAAGAGGATGATGAGGATTCTGGCAGGACTCTGGCACACATGGCTCAATTCATGCTAGACTGCATTGAACGCGACCCACGCATTGTGCGCATTCTGGACAACACCAATTACTGGGTTTATACCCTTCTGGATCCACGGTACAAACACAATGTTCCAAAACTGCTTGAAGAAAGAGTCAGACAGGTCAAAATGGAAGAATACCAGCAGGCCCTTGTGGAGACTTTAGAGAGGATATTGACATCCTCCCCCTCCTCTAGCCAGTTGTACGCCGACAGACTGACTTCCGCAAACCCAGGATGACCAGGAGGGCAGCAAACAACACAAGCCGCAGCTAGTGCCCAAAAGGGAATGGTATCGGCAGTGTGCTTGGAGTTGGAACATTTTCTGACACCCATGCAGCAGCCCACAGAACAGCAAGCGTGCAGATCCACCTCCAACACCGATCGCCTGGAGAAGATGGTCAAGGACTACATGTCAGATGGCGTAGCTGTGTTGAACAATCCATCTGCACCCTTCAACTATTGGGTATCGAAGCTAGACACCTGGCACAAACTGGCAATGTACGCAATAGAGGTACTGGCTTGCCCCGCAGCCAGCGTTATGTCGGAACGCTGTTTCAGTGCTGCCGGAGGCATCGTCACAGATCGGCGTATCCGCCTCTCCACAGAAAATGCAGACCGTCTGACTCAAATTAAAATGAATCAATCCTGGATTGGAAACGACTATGCAACACTCCTGGACCCCAACCAAGTAACATGAACAATGAACATCTGTGCTGGGTTAGCGTTGCCGGTCCCTGTTTATGGAACCTCTTATCTTTATTACATTTATGACTGCATGGCGGCAAAAAGCATGCTATCTGCACGCTTCTTGTCCTCATGCAAGGCCTGGGTTGTTGTGTCTCAAAGCGTGGCCTTCTCCTCCTGTGCCTCCTCCTGTTCCATCACGTGTGCTGCTGCTGGGTTAGCGTTTCCGGTCCCTGTTTATGGAACCTCTTATCTTTATTACATTTATGACTGCATGGCGGCAAAAATCATGCTGTCCGCACGCTTCTTGTCCTCATGCAAGGCCTGGGTTGTTGTGTCTCAAAGCGTAGCCTTCTCCTCCTGCGCCTCCTCCTGTTCCATCACGTGTGCTGCTGCTGGGTTAGCGTTGCCGGTCCCTGTTTATGGAACCTCTTATCTTTATTACATTTATGACTGCATGGCGGCAAAAAGCATGCTATCCGCACACTTCTTGTCCTCATGCAAGGCCTGGGTTGTTGTGTCTCAAAGCGTGGCCTTCTCCTCCTGCGCCTCCTCCTGTTCCATCACGTGTGCTGCTGCTGGGTTAGCGTTGCCGGTCCCTGTTTATGGAACCTCTTATCTTTATTAAATTTATGACTGCATGGTGGCAAAAAGCATGCTATCCGCACGCTTCTTGTCCTCATGCAAGGCCTGGGTTGTTGAGTCTCAAAGCGTGGCCTTTTCCTCTTGCGCCTCCTCCTGTTCCATCACGTGTGCTGGTGCTGGGTTAGCGTTACCGGTCCCTTTTCCTGGAACCTCTTATCTGTATTACATTTATGACTGCATGCCGACAAAAAGCATGCTACCTGTGCAAAGAAAACAGACATTTCCCGCATTTAAAAGACAGTTTTCCCTTTGAAACTTTAAAATCAATTTTCTCAAAAACTATAAGCTCTTTTTGCTAAGTTTTTTTTCCTCTTGTACCCACTCCCAAGGTGCACATACCCTGTAAATTTGGGGTATGTAGCATGTAAGGAGGCTTTACAAAGCATGAAAGTTTGGGTCCCCATTAACTTCCATTATGTTCGGAGTTCGGCGCGAACACCCGAACATCACGGCCATGTTCGGCGAACGTTCGCGAACCCGAACATCCAGGTGTTCGCCCAACACTACTCTGGACACCGGAGTAATATGAGTGTTTGATGCAACAGTAATACTTAGAGGAGGATCCCTGTAAAGGGGTACAGTTCAGTAAGAGATACTGCTCTGAGAACAGATTCCTTCCAATGGCCTGATGCTCCCCAAGGGGCGGAGCCAAGCTGAGAGTGGGAAGGACCAGAGAGTGAGTGACACCAATGGTGAAGTGTCACTGACAGGTCTGTGAACTATTTCCCAACAGGAGAAATAGTTCTCGAGGTCGGACAGGCCAGGTCGGCAACAGACTGACAGATCAGGTACAGAGACAGGAGACAGAAGCGGAATCCTAAGACTAGCCGAGTCTGGCAACAGAGCATCAGAATGACAAAGGTACAAAATCAGAGATCAGAAGAATGGTCAGGAAAGCAGAAGGTCATAACAAATAATCAACAATTCCTAGACTAAGGTGTGAGTTCCTTGGTCATCAACACCTTGGAAACTGGTCTATATAATAACACAAATGATAACAGAATTTCCTAGACTAAGGTGTGAGCTCATCAACACCTAAGAAACTGGTCTAATGTAACACAGATTCTGACAAGGTCTGAGGGCTACCACGTAGTGATCGCAACTCCAGACACCAGAGGAATGACCAGCACCCAGTATATATACACCAGCACTCTCCTGCGCCTCCCCTAAGTGCTGGACCAATGAGAACTGAAAGAATTGTCAGCTGACGGGCCTGGTCATCTGACACCCCTCTGGCTGTCATAAATGCAGTTATTCCAACTGAGTTTAGGCGTGATAAGGGGCTTTTCACCAGCGTGGTGCAATGGTTATGATTCCTAAAGTGCCTAAAGTCTTTTAGGCGTGATAACTGCTTTGTGAATCGAGCCCCATGTATCATCAGTCTTACATACAACATATATCTACATAAAGTATGTAGGAACTATATGCAAGAAAAAAAATCCAGATGGACTCCTTGAGAAGGAGAAACACCCTACTTTAGGCAAGTACATCAACACATTGACAGGTTCCTGAACAAAAGAAAATCACTGGGCCAGAATATAACATCACAAGAGCGACATGCCATCAGATCCTTGATGGAGAATAGAGACATCATCATCACACCAGCAGATAGGTGCCATAGTCATCACACACACCAGAGACTACATCCAGGAGGCACAAAGACAGTTGACACCAGGCACCATGCCAAATTACAGGGGGAACTAACAAAAAGCTATAGGATGGCACTGAATAAGATGGTAAAGGTTTTGCCCATGAACATTAGAGTCCATGTACAGATTTAATCTCTGAAAAGCCCAGAACAGCCTGCTTTTACATGTTTCCTAAAAGCCACAAAGCGGGAAACCCAGACAGGCCCATAATCTCAGGGAGTGGAACTCTCACCCAGAACACCTCAGGGTGTTTGGAAAATATATTGAAACCTGGGTTTGATTCACAAAAGGGTGAGAAGTGTTAGCACGCCAGTGAAAAGCCACTTTGCATGTGCTAACATGCTTTGCACGTGCTAACTAAGGTGCTAAGTAGTTAGCACATGCTAGCTACTTAGCACCGTAGATAGCACATGCAAACTACTTAGCACCGTAATTAGCACATGCAAAAAACTTAGCACCCTAGTTAGCATGTGCTAACTACTTAGGACCCTAGTTGGCACTTCCAAAGCTTTTAGGCGAGCTAACTACAGTATGTTAACACCCTCAAGCTCCTCTTGTCTGTAAAATACCCAGCTACATACAGGATACTACTCATCTCCTGAACCAATTGGCAGCCATCGGCCCAGTACCTGATAGAACCATTCTGGCCACAATAGACATGATTGAAGAGACGTGATAGACTGATAAAAGTCATTCTCACCAATAATTAGTTCACTTTTGTACAGAACGTATATTTAGCAGATGGGAGTGGCAATGGGTTCACGATTTGCAGCACAGGAATCCTTTGATGCATATCAAATAAAATCCATGGCCTTTCATTTTATAGATTATATTTGAATCATCCGGTCAGCAAGTAGGAGGATCAATTCCACAGGGACAGCCTAGTAGGGGCTATTCTTGCTCAGGGTAGTGCAGCTTTTATGCTAGTCCTCCAAATCTAGACTTATTCCCATGTCTTGTTCCCGTTGTACCTCTGGCCAGGGGATTTTGCAGGCATGAGGACTGCAAAATCCTTGGCACTAAATATGTTTTACAGGTCTGTGTCTTGTCTCTATAAATTGTATGTAAATAATGTAGAATTTGTCTCATGATAAAGAGTTCTTTGTTTGGGGGTGACCATTTTCCCAGAATCTTAGAAGGTGTCATAATTACACTAGAGAGAAGGTGAAGTATCTTTGAGACTCCTCTTGAAGACCACCAGATGGGGTCTGTAGGATCTAATCCAGGAGGGAAATCTGGTTGTCACACAAGGGTCCATATGCAAGCCACTTTTTGAGTTTTCTCCTAGGTGGTATTTCGACACCTTGTCAATAAAATGCCTTATAAACAACCAACAGCCAAGAAAGTACTCAGTAGAGATGTGCTCATCTTTGGAACTTCCTAACACAAAGAATTCAGAAGCAGAAAATGCAGTGTTATCATTCAAACCACACCGGTCCTCTCTATCATCATTATTTTTCCTTTTGTTTTAATGTTTGAAATGAAGAAACACACTGCATTCCCAATTATGATGCATATTATATTTTTCTCTGATTTTCCTAAATAGTGGATGCAAGTGGCAGTCAGCATAATGTATGAGGCATCAACCATTAGAGCATAGTTCCAATTTTACTAAACAAATGATTACGGTATATTTGCAAAAACAACAAAACTTAACATGCACTGTTCCGAATTGTTATGCACAACAGAGTTTCAAAACATTTTATAGACTGTGAAAAACTGAAAATGATAATTTGTTCAATTCAAATGCATTTAAAATAAAATAATTCTTAGCATAGTGTACCTCCCAAAGAAAGCCTAATTGGGGGCGAAAAAAACAAGTTATAGATCATTTTGTTGTGATAAGTAGTAAACTAAGTTATTGCAAAAGAAAGGGAGGAGCGATGACAGGTGAAAATTGCTTTGGTCCTAAAAGGGTAACAACCCCTCAGTGGTCAAGTGGTTTAAGGATACCAAAGCCAAAAACTTTGGTCTAACGGGGAAAGCAGCAGGCATATACTACTACTTGTCCTTATGCCCACCTCTCCCCCAGGTCTGCTATCTGCCCCCGTAGCTCACCTAAAAGCCCCCCAGGATTCTCTTCCAGTTGGCCCAGTTGGGGCTTACTGCTCAGGCGCTGGCCGTGCTGCGTGCTTCCTACATCGCGCGCCCATGGCTGGGAGCGTACTGCACATGTGTTTGACATTACTACGAGTTACCCACAAAATAGCACCACTCTGGATTCAAAAAGAATAAACATATTTTATTATATCCATTGAACTTGTGGGATTTTTGGATAGCTTCTGCTTGAATTTCTTTGAAAGGTGTCAGAATAGCTTCCCAGAATTGCTGTTTGGATGTAAACTGCCTCCCACCCTCATAGATCTTTGGTTTGAGGATGCTTCAAAAGTTCTCAGAGGTCAGGAGAGGATGGGGGCCACACTATGGGCCTGATTCACAAAGCGGTGCTAACAGTTAGCACGATGGTGAAAAGCCCTTAATCACGCCTAAACTCAGTTTAGGCAAGATAAGTTTAGGTGTGATAAGTTTAGGCATGACTAGCTGGACGTCCGGCGTTGCCCGGGTATGTATTTGGCTGGTGTTGGCCCTGCCCACTTTTCCTAACCCTAACACACAATTACTTAATTACTTAATGACCAAGTTTGTGAGCTTTGTGGTCTTTGGCACCAATAATTTGCATTGAAATAAAATAAATCTGATTAGCTGTGGCTCAACCACTTTTCTGAATTTGAACCCCAATCACCCAATGGCCAAGTGTAACAGGTACAGGTGATTAACAGTGCAAGAGGCTTGTGCCATTAACAGTGCAAGAATGGCATCAATTAAATATTCCCCTTAAAAATCAATAGGTAGATTTTAATTGGCTTTTGTAGGGTCCACCCACCTTTCTGAATATTAATCCCAGTCACCCAGTGACCAACTGTTCAAAGTTTGAGAACCCTACCATTAACAGTGTAAGAATGGCTGCAGTTTACATTTTTCCAATGAAATTTGCATTTTTCTCCACCCACTGATTTCCTGACATTGTTCGGGTATGCATTTGGCTGGTGTTGGCTCCGCCTACTTTTTCTAACCCTAACACACAATTACTCAATGGCCAAGTTTGTGCGCTTTGCGGTCTTTGGCATCAATAATTTGCATTGAGATCTGATTGCCTGTTTCTGGCTCCACCCCTTTGTCTAAATTTGAACCCCAGTCACCCAATGACCAACTGTACCAGGTTTAAGGCTTGTGCCATTAACAGTGCAAGAATGGCACTAAATACATATTCCCCTTGAAAATCAATAGGTGAATTTTGATTAGCTTTTGTAGGCTCCACCCACTTTTCTGAATTTTAATCCCAGTCACCCAGTGACCAATTGTGCAACGTTTGAGAACCCTACCATTAACAGTGTAAGAATGGCTGCAGTTTACATTTTATCAGTGAAATGTGTATTTGTCTCCACCCACTGATGACCCGGCATTGCCCGATTATGTATTTGGCTGGTGTTGGCTGCGCCCACTTTTCCTAACCCTAACACACAATTACTCAGTTACTCAATGACCAAGTTTGTGAGCTTTGCGTTTTTTGGCATCAATAACCTGCATTAAAATGAAACAAATAAGGTTGTCTGTTTGTGGCTCCACCCCTTTTATTAATTCAAACCCAAGTCACCCAATGATCAACTGTACCAGGTTTGAGGCTTGTGCCATTAACAGTGCAAGAATGGCAGCAATGGAATATTCCCCTAAAAAATCAATAGGTAATTTTTATTGGCTTTTGTAGGCTCCACCCACATTTCTGAATATTAATCCCAGTCACCCAGTAATTAACTGTGCAAAGTTTGAGAACCCTACCATTAACAGTGTAAGAATGGCTGCTGTTTACATTTTCCCAGTAAAATTTGTATTTGTATCCGCCCACTTATGACCCCGTGTTGCCCACTTATGTATTTGCATTGAAGGAGAGAAGGAAAGCGCCGGCACTGCTGTAAATCACATTTATTTGTTTTGCAATCAAAAACGTGCACATACATGCAGGCATGAAGACATTGTAGTGGAGACACGTACCCTGAGGTGGATGGCTGTGGCGTGCCGGTGGGTGCAGAGGGAGGAAGAGCCTGACGGCCGTTTCGCGCTATGAGCTTCTACGGAGGCTGCAAACGAGGTGATGGGACAAGCGGCCTAAATACCTTTACTAGGCGGCGTGCGGCGTTCTTCCGCAAAAGGTCCCGCCCTCTATCAACACTGGTCACTCTGTCTCGGCTGCGTATGGCGGAAGCAGGCCGAGGCGGGTGACGTCAGGTGTTTCCCAGCGACGGAGGCCTGTAAGGGGAACGCTCGTATTAGGTTCCCCAAACGGCCATTGCGACTCAGGCTGCTCCGTCGTCTAGGAGGGTGTGCTGCCATCTTGTGGCATATAGGAATATGTAGCTACATCAAAGGCCAATGTGAGGGGATAAGTAAACAGATGTAAGGGGCATGACCTAGTGTATATGTATGTATAAATAACATGTATGAAATTAGTACTCAGAGTCAGCCCTAATAAAGTGCATAAAATAGTGCATGGCTAATTTTGAAAAATATTTTATTTGAGCCATGAAATATTAAAAACTAGGGTCATGGCATGAAAGTGCTCATAGCATCTAACTGTGTGTCTACACCCTGCACATGTGACTATTAAACAAGCCTGAAGTGATGATAAAAACAGGGAGGGGAAAAGTTAAAAACAGCTAATCTGGAACGGCTATCCAGGGGGATAAGGGGAATCCCGTCATAATATGGACAAACTATCCCTATGAAATACATCTATAGGTTATATGTCAAGAGCAGGGAATGGCCAAAAACGTGCCAGGGGCTGGGCAACCATATATCTGACCCCCCTGGGGAGGTGCTCATTACATTTATATAAGAAAAAAGGTAAAATGCAAATAATGGTTCATAGGTACAAATGGCCCACATATCTTAGATCTGTGGATCCAAAAAACATGCAAGGTCAGTATGGTCATTCATGCCCAGAGGGCCCATCGCATCGGATTGCAATATTATCCGTGCCTCTTCTCTCTTTAGGATCCTCTCCCTGTTGCCTCCACGTCTCGGGGGCAACACATGTCTTAGTCCGGCAAAGGTCAATTTCGTGGGATCCCCCTGATGGGCTTCTCTAATATGGGTAATGACCCGGGTAGAACCCTTGCCTGACTCGATAGAATGGAAGTGTTCACGGTATCTCCTTGTGAGTGGCCTCGTGGTTTCTCCTATGTAAAATCTGCCACAGGGGCACCACAATGCGTACACTACAAACGACGTTTGGCAAGTAATGAATTCCCGCGTAAAGCGCGAGAGAGGACCTACTTGGTGCCGGGAACCGGTGGCCAGAAACTCACACGATACGCACCTACCACACCGGTGGTTCCCCTGTGGCAGATGGTCGCTCAACCAGTTGCCATTTTTTTGCGAGACAAACTCGCTCTTAGTGATTTTGGATCCAATGGTTGGGGCCTTCCTATATGAAAAAAGAGGTCCATCCTTAACTAGGGGCCTCAAAAGGGGGTCCCCGAGGAGAATGTCCCAATTTTTCTTCGTGATTTCCTACAATTTGCTGGCCATAGGAGAATACTGGAATGTAAATGGAACTTGCCATAAGAATCCTTGCCATGTACGGATGAGGACCAAAAGTCTGAAACAGGCTGTCACATGTGGGTTTGATATGGCTGTGTAAAATTTAAAGCTATAGGGTTGCTATACACCAGTGGTTCTGGATGCTTGCTTGGTTTAGTAAGAAAAGGAATTATTTGCATATTTAGTAGCAGTGCAGTGTGGGTAACCACAAATGTTCACTTATAGCTGAATTATTGCATATTTCCTTCTGTTTTAGGAAGGCAAATTACACCAAGCTTTTTTTTTTTAGTAGGAGGTCTTTTTGGTCCCTTTTATCCCCCTATACATTCCAAGTGATTTGGGTCACCCTGAGCTGCTTGGTTACTCTGTTGTACTGGTCCAAGCCATATCCCATACAGCCATATCAATCCCTGCCATGTACTGATGAGGGCCAAAAGTCTGAAACAGGCTGTCGCATGTGGGTTTGATATGACTGTGTCAAATTCAAAGCTATATGGTTGCTATACACCAGCAGCTCTGGATGCTTGCTTAGCTTACCAAGGGGGAAAAGGGATAATATGCATATTTAGTAGCAGTGCATTGTGGGTAACCACAAATGTTCACTTATAGCTGAATTATTGCAGATTTCCTTCTGTTTTAAAAAGGCAAATTATACCAATACAGTGTGCGGCATTGCAGGAAGTGACGACAGTGGAACGCACGATGGAACACGGAAGAGGTGAGTCATCCCCGCCCGCTGCCTCTTACTAATAGTGGCGGCTGCTACTGTGCTTAAGCAGGAGGGGGAGCGCAAGTGAGGGGGGGTTTTCCAGCTGACCTTAAGCTGGAGGGGGAGCGCACATGGGAGACCCAAGTGAGGTAGGGGGGTCCAACCCCCCCCTCCCCGCTGCTGTGCCCAATACCCCCTTCCTGCCCTCTACCCTCTTATGCGGCGTATGCTACGCCGCGGGTCGGCTAGTTTATTATATTAGTAGGATAAGTTTAGGCGTGATAAGTTTAGGCATGATAAGTTTAGGTGTGATAAGTTTAGGTGTGATAAGTTTAGGCGTGATAAGTTTAGGTGTGATACGTTTAGGCATGATAAGTTTAAGCACCAACTGGGTTAGCACCGCAGTGCACAGCTGATCAAAAGTTTTGCGCTAGCAAAGTCTGGTGCACATCGCATAGAGTTTAATGGTGCTGCTTTGCTTGCGGGACTTTGCACTTTGCAACTTATCTAAACTTATCACACCTAAACTTATCACACCTAAACTTATCACGCCTAAACTGGCTTTTCACCAGCGTGGTGCAATGCTTATCACGCCTAAAGTCTCTAACTGGGTTAGCACCACTTTGTGAATCGAGCCCCATGTGTTTCTCTCCTGTTATGCCGATAGTAGCCAATGATGCAGAGGTATTCTTTGCAGCATGAGCTGGTGCA
Source organism: Hyperolius riggenbachi (assembly GCF_040937935.1). Classification (NCBI taxonomy): domain Eukaryota; kingdom Metazoa; phylum Chordata; class Amphibia; order Anura; family Hyperoliidae; genus Hyperolius; species Hyperolius riggenbachi. The sequence continues at coordinate 13,705,574 of NC_090649.1, read as the reverse complement.
TTGTCATGTATGAAGAAGATTTTTGTCACGGAAAGCACCGTTCTTCTTTAAGTACCATGTAAGAAAGTGGGGAGTCAGAAACTCCACTTACTATTCAAAACTAATGTTCACACCTTGATTCCAGTCCAAAATATTACTCCACCGTCTCCTTGCTGACATCGCAGCCTTGTTGGGACATGGTGACCATCCACCACTCCATCATTTTGGACCATCCAGGGCTGCACGGCTCTCAACGGTAAATAAGATTGTTACAAAATTTGTTGTCATGTAGTTCTTGGCCCACTGCAGCCTTTTCTGCTTGTGAACATTGGTTAGGGGTGGCTGAATAGAAGGTTTATGCATAACTGCAACCCCTGGAGGCATTTTGATGTTCACATGACTCCAGAGGCACCAGCAGCTTCAAATTCCTGTTTGCTGCTTTGTAATGGCATTTTAGCAGCTGCTCTTTTAATTTAAGATATTTCTCTAGCAGAACCCTTCCTCATTTGTCTTTATCTGCACAAACTGGTGTGTGTTCCGAGTCACCAACAAATCTTTTACCAGTACGATGATCACGCTAAGTTTTTGTGAAATATAAAGATTTTCATACCTTGTTTAAGGCATTTGACTATTTCACACTTTTCAGCAATAGAGAGAGATTATTTTTCTTTCTCATATTGATTGAAAATGGTGGTCTGCTAAATAATATGGGACACCCTTTTTTAGTAGTTTTTCCTTTAATAGGGTTCACCTGGCAAACTGGTTATCAGAGGTGTCCGAGATTGATTTCAGTGATCAAAATAGCCCAGAGACACAATAACATTTGTGAGTTTAATAAAAAAAAACTAAATATTTAATCTTTATGACACTCAAATACAATTTGGCTAATAATCTGGAATGCAGTGTATATCAATTGTAGGAATAATGTTTATGGTCAATTAAACACATCTTTCAGGAGAAAAATACATATATTCACACCAGTGGCGTACCAAGGGCATTTGACACCCGGAGCTGGGTATTAAAAGACACCCCCCCCACCATAAAAAAGTGACATGCTAAACACAACATGGCGGGTAATGCCAGGGGTAGGCTCCCCCCCCCCTAAAGTTGGCCTCAGTATAGGTAGCTAACAAAAAATGGGTGTTGTTATAACCTGCAGCATGCCAAGCCGCAGCGGCGAAAAATGGGCATGGCCATGACTGGATGAGGGTGGAGCTAACTAATTTAAAGTGAACCCAGGATGAGAGTGATATGGAGGCTGCCATATTTATTTCCTTTTAAACAATACTAGTGGCCTGGCAGCCCTGCTGATCTATTTGGCTGCAGTAGTGAACTGAATCGCACCAGAAACAAGCATGCAGCTAATCTTGTCAGTTCTGACAATATTGTCAGAAACTCCTGACCTGCTGCAGGCTTGTTCAGGGTCTATGGTTGAAAGAATAAGAGGCAGAGGACCAGCACGGCAGCCAGGCAACTGGTATTGCTTAAAAGGAGATAAATATGGCAGCCTCAATATTATTCTCACCTCGGGACAGAGGGCCCAAGTTTTGGTGACCCTTTCCCCAGAAAATTCACATAATTGTGCAGGTTTTCTCAAGAAAATACACGTAATGTGAGCAGATTGGCCCAGAAATTACGTTCAATCATGTCTGCAGATTTGACCAAAAAACACATTCAATCATGTCGACAGATTTGACTAGAAAATACGTTCAATCATGTGACAGATTTGACCAAAAAACACGTTCAATCATGTAACAGATTTGACCAACAAACACGTTCAGCCATGTAACAGATTGACCAACAAACATGTTCAGTCATGTGACAGATTTGACCAAAAAACACGTTCAATCATGTGACAGGTTTGACCAAAAAATACATGCAATCATGTCAGCAGATTTGCCCAGAAAATACATGCAATCATGTCGGCAAATTTGCCCAGAAAATATGTGCAATCATGTCGGCAGATTTGACCAGAAAATACATGCAATCATGTCGGCAGATTTGACCAGAAAATACATGCAATCATGTCGGCAGATTTGAGCAGAAAATACATACAATCATGTGGAAGATTTGACCAGAAAATACATGCAATCATGTGGCTGACCTGGCCAGAAAACACTTCAATAATGTAGCAGACCTGGCCAGAACAGTCGATACACCTGCTAACATAAATTTAAAAAAAAAAACATTTACTCACCTGAAGCAGCAGCAGACCTCCTGTCCCGGCCTCCGTCCGGCGCGCAGCTCCCACGATCCTCTGCAGCCGGCCAGCAACTGAAACTCCCATGCTGAGGGATGGCCATGGGAAAATGGCACCCGAAGCCCTGCACTGCAGACTCAGTCTCCAGAGCAGGGCTTCGGACGCCATTTTACTGTAGCCCTGCTCTGCTGCTGTCAGAGCTGTGGGCTGCTGCTGTCAGTGTACTGACACAGCATCTATTAGACGCTGAAAGTCAGTTCACGCTGGGGGGGTGCTTTAGGGGTGCTTGGAGAATTTTAGGGGTGCTTCAGCAGCCAAAGCACCCCCCTGGCGCTGTGACTGCCCCAGTATAGCTAGTATAGTTGCCCCCAATATAGCTAATATAGTTGCCCCCAGAATAGCTAGTATAGTTGCCCCCACTGAAAGTATAGGTAATATAGTTGCCCCCAGTGTAGGTAATATAGTTGCCCCCAGCATAGCTAGTATAGTTGCCCCAGTATAGCTAGTATATTTGCCCCACAGAATAGGTAACATAGTTGCCCCCAGTGTAGGTAATATAGTTGCCCCAATGAAGCTAGTATAGTTGCCCCCCAGTATAGCTAGTATAGTTGCCCCCAGAACAGTTAATATAGTTGCTCCCAGCGTAGCTAGTATAGTTGCCCCCAGTAAAGCTAGTATATTTGCCCCCAGTATAGCTAGTATAGTTGCCCCCAGTGCAGGTAATATAGTTGCCCCCAGTGTAGGTAATATAGTTGCCCAGTGAAGCTATAGTTGCCCCCAGAATAGCTAGTATAGTTTCCCCCAGAATAGGTAATATAGTTGCCCCAGTGAAGATATAGTTGCCCCCAGTGTAGGTAATATAGCTGCCCCCAGTGTAGGTAATAAAGTTGCCCCCGGTATGGGGGAAGCTTGGAAGGAAGGGTGGTGGGGAGGGGGGCCGGACCCCCCACCTCCCTCACCTGGGTCCCCTCCTTTTGGCGCTTCCCCCTCCTAATTAGTAGCAGCGGGCAGCAGCGGGCGGAGAGGACTTACTCACCTGCTCCTGGCGATGGCACACATCGTCATCCTCACGTGACGCTGGTCTCCGACTTCTCTGTCGCTCACTGTGCTTCCACCAATCAGGAAGCACAGCCTTCTCATAATGGTATGTGCTAGGCTGGCTTCAGCATGTAGCATTGTAATGTGTTGTGTTGGTGGTATAATGGTTAGGATAGCAGCCTACCACGCGGTAGACCTGGGTTTGATTCTTGGCCAATGTATGTGAGGTTGCTTTTGACATCCTACAAATCCCTAAGCAAGCTCATTTTTCTCTTGGATATATCATAATGGTACATGCTAGGCTGGCTTCAGCATGTAGCATTTTAGTGTGTTGTATTGGTGGTATAATGGTTAGGATAGCAGCCTACCATGCGGTAGGCCTGAGTTTGATTCCCGGCCAATGTATGGAAGCTGGCTTTTGAAATCCTACTATTCCCTAAGCAAGCTCATTTTTCTCTTGAATATATCATAATGGTACATGCTAGGCTTGCTTCAGCATGTAGCATCGTAGTGTGTTGTATTGGGGGTATAATGGTTAGGATAGCAGCCTACCATGCGGTATGTCTGGGTTTAATTCCTGGCCAATGTATGTGAGTTGGCTTTTGACATCCTACAAATCCCTAAGCAAGCTCATTTTTCTCTTGGATATATCATAATGGTACATGCTAGGCTTGCTTCAGCATGTAGCGTTGGTGGTGGTATAGTGGTGAAGAGAGCTGCCTACCAAGCACTAGACCTGGGTTTGATTTCTGGCCAAGGTATGTAAGCTGGCTTTTGAAATCCCACAATTCCCTGGAAAACAAGACCCTCCTCCTCCAGAGGAGGAGGGAGGAGTACACTTCCTGATATTGTAAAGCAGTATAGGCCTGCAATTGAACATTCAATGAGATTTCTGACCTTAAAACCTCTCTCTCCCCAGACTAGTCATGATAATTGAGAGATGGAGGTATTCCCCACCATAAGCTCACACCTTAGTGTTACTGTTCTTGTGCTTTAAACAGAGTTAAGGATTCAACATTCTTGGTAAGCTATATATATAATATATACATGTTAATGACACGCTTCTTTAGGTAAAGATAACTCTGATAACTAAACATTGTCATGGTCTATATGATGTTCAGGCCATCATTTGCTGTTTTAACAGCGGTTGCCCGCTTGTGTGTGGCAGGCATGCGGTGACAGACCTAGCCTGTTTTTAAATGGGCTAAGGTCACTTGTAAGTAATAACTGGTGAGCATTCTACTTCATTATTAAGAGGTGTGTTCAGCCTGTACGGTCCACTTACATTGATCTTCATGTCTTCTGACTGACCAGATTCCAACCCGCTGCGTCTTCCTGTATCCTGGGGAAAACATGAGAATACAAAGACGATGAGCATAGAGACAGAATGCTGCTGTCCTGCATGTGTTAGGATAAGATCTCACTACACAGGAGGGGGTGTGCCAACAACTACACCGCTCTACTTCACTCTCCCATTAGCAGTGCTCACTCTTATCTGATATGACTCAGGTGACGGCTATCTTCTTTGCCAACATCCATTCCAGGTTTGCTGAATGACACAGGAGTTTTCACTAGTGACGGTGTTCGGTTATGCAGTTTCTTTATATTCAACCCAAATGGCTGTTTGGCCAGAGGAGAGCTATAGCAGCACATTTAAAGGTGCTTTGTTGTAGCTTGCTATACTTTGGTATAACAAGTGTCGGCGGATGAGTTCATTTTGGCGCGCAGCTCTGAGAGCCAAGCGTTGAAACTGGGCGCCGTCATAGCAGCAATGCTATGATGCGCGCCACGCATAGTGGTAGTTCGGGGCTCTGGCGGCTGCCAGACCCTGAATTACATCTCCCTCCGAGTTGCGACAACTCAGAGGGGAAATAGTATTTAACACCTCCTTGGAGTTTAGCGGCAGTGAGTCGAACTGAGTGGTGCCGAGATAATATGTACCCAGTGCCGGTGGCAGTGATCAATGCCAGGGGTGCTCATCCGGATTCAGGATGTCCAAATTGCCCGGATAATCAACACTTTTTTCCACTATCCAACTCGGATTCGGATTCCGGATACCTGGCCAAATCCGGAATGTGGTATCCGGATTCGCAGCAGTATCCAGATAGAAATTTGGATATCCGGTCGGATATCCGAATCCGGATACTGTAACTATGGAGATGACATGCATGACATCACTGAGCCAATCAGAGGGCTCCCAGCAGAAGCCCTAGCAACCAATCACAGAAGGGAACCCTGGTAAGCCCCCCTGTATATTAAGGAGGGTTTGCATGATGAGAAATCTTGTCCTGTGCAGTGCTCAGTCACTGAGAGACATGCTCCAGTGCTGCTGGACTAGGAAGTGCTGTATACAGTGATAAACCTAAAGCTTTTCAGTGATTAACACCTTCACTATCACTACACAATTGTTCTATTGTTTATTAGGTAGCTAGCTTGATTTCATTCAGTGCCAGTCAGAGTGTGTGCTGCAGGCCTGCAGCAGCTGCTATAGGTCCTGTCCTGTGTCTGTGTGTGTGCTGTGCACAGACCAGGCCTGCAGCTGGCCTGATATTAGCCTTAGCTACAGTATAGGTTAGGGAATAGGATTACTGTATTATTGTGTAGTTAGTACTGCAGTCAGTGCTAGTTAGTTGTTAGAATAGTACTACTGTGTTAGCTTACTACAGAACTGCTGCGCTGAGCAGTGCCAGTGTGACAGTTAGAGTGCACTAGTGTCTTCTTCTCTGTCTGTCACTCTGTGCTGATTCTCTTTAAAGTCCCACCCCAATTTTAATAAAGTACAAGTACCCCACATCACGTGGCTGAAGCAAGCTGGTGCTCACATTGTAAAAAACAACGTATAAAAAACAAACAGTTCCGTGCGCAACACCACACGCTCTTCAATTAAAATTGCAGCCGATCTAAATTGATGCCAGTTCTCAATTCCAAAAATATGTATAAAGTCTCTCTTGATCAGCGCAAATCTATTAGCCAACTTTAAGATTTCAAACCGCCACCACACCTCTTGTGATCGCACTCACCGGCTGAAATGATCATACAAAATGATCATATGCGTTCAGTCAGGTAAATTCACTGCCCTTCTGGTCTCTGCTGGGCTCCAATAATTATGTCCTCTTCACATCACCATATCTCAACATGAAATTAGAAATGCTCCACATAGCATAGCACAGTTTCAATAAAATGTATTTCTTAAAAAACACAATCAAGTGCACTCACGATTCCACCATGTATGTCTATCACAGGCATACAGGTAAGCGCAGGGTTTGCAAGGCAGCGGACCATTCAGCTGTATACTCAACGTATTACCGCCGTAATCCACACACTCCCTACTTCCCTCGCTCCCTCTGTAGCTCCTCCCCGACTGGTTTCGTCCACGTGACTTTCTCAAGGGGTTAGAAGGTCACGGGCTATTGGACGTCATTTTAACTTGTTCCGTCGCTCCGCCTGCTTTGCTATCAAGCCTGCGCCTGGTCATTATACAATTCTTTACACATAAATATATAAAAATACACATTTGATGAATTAAAAATTACAAAAATATATCATAATAAAAGGAAGGTACAAAACATTCCCGTAATATCATTGCTTCGCAATATTAGCGTAATCTTAAAGCTGGTTCCATCTCATACATACATACATACATTCCCACTCATACGGACTCTAAAGGGGTACTCTAACTCTACACAGTTAATTATTTGTAATAAAACAATTTAAATTATATTCCATATTTAAACCTTCAGGATTCATGGTTCTCAACAATAGAATCCACTTGATTTCTCTTTTCAGCAATTCTTTCTCTCGATCCATTCCTCTCCAGTGTGCTTCTATAGACTCAATGACGCAATATTGCAAGTTAGAGCAATCTTTCCCATGTTTCTCCAAACAATGCAGTGGTACATTATGATCCTTATGCCCTTTCTGGATCTTATGTACATGCTCATACAGTCGTTGTTTAAAACATCTGGTAGTCTGCCCAACATATTGGAGCCCACAAGGGCACTCCAGCAAATAAATAACATAATCAGTGTTACAACTACATGGGGTTTTCACCTTAAATGCCTTCCCCGTGGTGTTAGATTTAAATTGGGCTTGAAAAAGATTTGAACTTCTGGTGTTTCTACACCGAAAACAATCCAAACATTTTGAGAAGCCTCTCTGTCCCATTTTTTTTATTTTTGGTTCATCCAGAGCATCCTTGATGTTAGGAGCTTTTCTAAAAATCATCTCTGGTCTCTCTGGCAATACCGACTCCAATGTTTTATCCATTTTTAAAACATCCCAATGTTTACCCATAATTTGCCTAATCTCCTGATGTTGTGCACTAAAACTGAGTGATCATAGGACAAAAGAATGTATTCGCTTTCCTCTCCCCTCCCTTTAACAATAATGCTCTATCCATTTCTAACGCTTCTTTTCTCTTTTCCTCCCAAAATCCTGCCTCATAACCTTTTTCCATGAAGCGCTCTGTCAAAACTTCACTTTGCTCCACAAAGTCCCTCTCTTGAGTTGCATTCCTCCTAATTCTACAGTACTGATTTTTAGGGATATTCTTTATCCAAGGGGCATAATGACAGCTGGATACCGGAAGGAAGCTATTTCTGTCTGTTTTTTTTTTAAAAGTTCTCGTGCTTAAAGAGGCTCCCTCCTTGTATACTGTTACATCCAGGAAGTCTACCTCTTTAACACTATAATTACAGGTAAAACTAAGATTCAAGGAATTGCCATTAATAGTATTAATAAAATGATTTAGTGAGTTTTCACTCCCCTCCCACAAGAAAAATGCGTCATCTATAAAACGTTTCCAACATTTCAATTCCGGCCATCTGCCCCCCAAAATAGTAATTTTTTCCCACTCTGACATAAAGATGTTTACTAGGCTGGGAGCGAATTTTGCCCCCATCTCTACTCCTTTGCATTGTAGAAAAAACTGGTTATCAAACCAGAAAAAATTATGTTCTAATGCGAACCATATACATTTTTGTAAAAACTTGCTTTGTTCCCATTCCAACATACCATCCTCCAATAGCACTACATTGATAGCCTCCATACCCTCTCTATGTCCAATAATGGTGTATAATGATGCAACGTCAACTGTGACTAAAATAGTCTGTCTGTTACATTTATAGTCTCCAAAATCTTTAAAAAATGGCTTGTATCCTTCAAAAAACACGGGGTATTCCTAACCAAAGGCTGTAAATATAAATCTATATACTCACCTAATCTAGCGAGCAAGGATCCCACCCCGCGCACTATAGGTCTACCTGGTGGCTTTTCTGCATTTTTGTGAACTTTAGGTAAGTAGTATATAGTTTCTATCCTCGGTGTCTTAGGTATTAAATAATCTTTTTCTTTACATGTTAAAGAGTAACTGTCAGGCTGCAAAAGCTAATTTAAACCTCTATTCTCCTGGGTTAAACAGTTTAGAAGGAAGCCAAAAAGGCAATACTGAAGTTAAAAATCTCTCTTACTTTTAATGTGTGCTTATCAGCAAAGCTGTTAGACCCAAGCTCTCAAAAGGACTAAAGGCCGCATACCATACTGCAAAGCATTCTGGGGCTGCTTGGGTCCTCCCCTCGGCTGCTAGTGAGAAAGTTCAGGCTCTTGTTACAATGTTACAAAAGCGTAGCAGTGAAAAATCTCCGGGCAGAGTACACTGCAGGAGCCAGCTATTGTTCCTAGCCACATGGCTAATCAATACTCACTGCACAGTAGTGTTATTCATTACGGATCTTTTGTGAGAGTGGAATCATCAGGAGGCACTCAGGACATGACAACACATTTGGCTTCATAGGAGACAGACAAACATGGAACCTGCCATGAGCTGTCAGGAGCATCAATCTCTGCAAATACTATATAAAAATTCTGTGAAGTCCAAAGGTGGACAGTGAAATGCATATGTAATGTAAGTACAGCCAATCTTTAGCTACTGATATATGTATTTTTTTTCTCTGAGACCCTATACCTAACAGCTCCTCTTTAATATGCCTTTACTCATCCCGTCCATTAACAGACATTCTAATTCTTTAGAATAGTAGAAGGAGAAAAAACACAGAGAGATCCGGGAGCCCAATCTGGTGCAATACGGTTATTGGATCTGGATATAGCTATTAGATGTAATAATTATACTCACAAACATGGGTTGCAGTAAGGCAACCACTTTTGTCCGCAGGTGGGGAAGTACCGTCCCCATTCGGCCTTTTGGTCCTTAGGTGGTCGCTGCTCCAAAAAAACGATTTATTGGTCGACCATGGTCAGCCTAATCTCCCCTACTGGCAGGAGGGGTGTTGGACTTTTTGGGTACAGGTAGGAGGCGCCCGGTTAAGGATTTCACTATAATACTCTATATAACAGTATCTAATTATTACAAGTTGGGTTTTCCTACCTCATAGGTGTCCCTTTAGGAAAATTTGAGACAATCAGAAGCATAAAGGAATAATTTTAATGGTGCACTAGAAGACAACGCGTTTCACGGTCACAGCCGCTTCATCAGGTCAATAGCAGTGCCTTAAAATACAAATTGGCTAATAAACTAATAAATTCCTCAACCTATGTGTGGGAGGAAGTATAGGACTAAAGAAGTAGTGTTAAATGAGAACAGTAAGAGTAAATATAAAAGATTATGTAAAAAATAATAATAAAAAAAAATTATAAAAAATGTGTAAAATCTTAAAAACTAGAGTTTTGTATGCATACGTGTATATATATGAGAGTGCGTGCTGTCAAGGTTGACGCATAGTGTGAATGCATACATACACGTATGCATACAAAACTCTGGTTTTTAAGATTTTACACATTTTTTTATTATTATTTTTTTATTATTATTTTTTACATAATCTTTTATATTTACTCTTACTGTTCTCATTTAACACTACTTCTTTAGTCCTATACTTCCTCCCACACATAGGTTGAGGAATTTATTAGTTTTTTCTTGAATGATGACGATAGAAAATGTGGATCGCTTTTTTAATTAAAACGTTTAAAATGTTTAAGCCAGTTTTTACCTAATATGATTTTATGTATATATTATATCTGTTGTTCGATGTCTGAGAGCTGCCAATTTGTATTTTAAGGCACTGCTATTGACCTGATGAAGCGGCTGTGACCGTGAAACGCGTTGTCTTCTAGTGCACCATTAAAATTATTCCTTTATGCTTCTGATTGTCTCAAATTTTCCTAAAGGGACACCTATAAGGTAGGAAAACCCAACTTGTAATAATTTGATACTGTTATATAGAGTATTATAGTGAAATCCTTAACCGGGCGCCTCCTACCTGTACCCAAAAAATTCTAATTCTTTGTTATATTTTGCTGTAGGATCTTCCCTTAATATTTGATATGTATCACAATCTTCTAATAATCTCCTCATTTCTTCAAGATAATCCAATTTGTCAAGCACCACTACCCCCCCCCCCCCCCCCTTTACCTGCCGGTTTCAATACAATATTTCCCCTTTTGGACATGGATTTCAGGGCCATTTCAACATACTTTGGTTTGTGGGCTTTTCTAACTTTCAAATATCTCAAATCATCCATAACCAGTTTCTCAAAAACGTCCACATATCCATTATTCTGCAAATTCGGGTTAAACACAGATTTGTTCGATAAACCAGAGTGCATAAAAAAATATGGAATATAATTTAAATTGTTTTATTACAAATAATTAACTGTGTAGAGTTAGAGTACCCCTTTAGAGTCTGTATGAGTGGGAATGGATGTATGTATGTATGAGATGGAGCCAACTTTAATATTACGCTAATATTGCGAAGCAATGATATTACGGGAATGTTTTGTACCTTCCTTTTATTATGATATATTTTTGTAATTTTTAATTCATCAAATGTGTATTTTTATATATTTATGTGTAAAGAATTGTATAATGGCCAGGCGCAGGCTTGATAGCAAAGCAGGCTGAGCGACGGAACCAGTTAAAATGACGTCCAATAGCCCGTGACCTTCTAACCCCTTTAGAAAGTCACGTGGACGAAGCCGGTCGGGGAGGAGCTACAGAGGGAGCGAGGGAAATTTGGAGTGCGCGGATTACGGCGGTACTACGTGGAGTATACAGCTGAATGGTCCGCTGCCTTGCAAACCCTGCGCTTACCTGTATGCCTGTGATAGACATACATGGTGGAAAACGTGAGTGCACTTGATTGTGTTTTTTAAGAAATACATTTTATTGAAACTGTGCTATGCTATGTGGAGCATTTCTAATTTCATGTTGAGATATGGTGATGTGAAGAGGACATAATTATTGGTGCTCACAGTGGTCAGACTCGGAGCACCAGAACCCTGTCTGCCACTCCTGCCGACACTGAGGCCTGTTCAGGCAGTCAGTCCTCTGTGGCCTCCTCTGCTCCCTCCACCACTTCCCGTGCAAGGAAAAACCGCCACCAGACCCTGTTGGGCGAGTCTTTCCCTGTTGTTGGCAAGAGGTGGACAAGAAGTGGCTGGGAATCACTATGCCTGCCTTACCACCCTTTACCACCACCACCACACCCTCCTGGCTCCTCCTGATTAACTATTACTAACTAAGTTGCCTGGTTCCCAATTTTTTTTACAGCCGTGGTACCACCAACACTCGGTGCCACGTGGCAAGTGGAATGTGGCACTTGGCACATGGCACGTGCCCCGGTCAGATGTTACACTTGCTGCTGTTCCATTGCCCTGCTTCTGCTGCCTGTGCAGCTCCCACCGCCAGGGTGCCACAAGCCACTGATACCACCTATATTTAACCCAAAACACAATTGCTGTGTAATTGTACCAGTTGTGCGGTTAGACTTTGAACACAATATGGGATGCACGACCGCTGTCTGGAACCTAGTACTGATGTTAATTTACAGCTATTTTTTTGGGGGGGGGGGGGGGGGGATTTTAAGTCCCCACATAATCAATTAGTGTTTCCCTTTAAAAAAAACATGATGCTACATGCCTCATTTACCCTAAAAAGCATTTTTAGAAGCAATTTAAAGGCCACTTCAAGTTTTTTATTCGGATATCCGAATCTGGGCGGATATCTCGGATTTAGGGATCAGATATCCGATTCTATTCGTATATCAAAAAGTTTGGATTTGAATAGCCGATCCTGATCCAGGTATCTGGGTATCCGGATCTGAATCAATTCGGATTTTGAAAAGGGGTATCCGAGCAGCACTGATCAATGCATGTAGCAGGAACACAACTCCATGTGGCATCTTCAATCAAGGTCCAAAAGGATATTGACGTGGGACATTTTCTAATGATATTGGCGTGGGATAATTTCTGAGGATATTTGCGTAGGATATTTTCTGAGGATATTGGCGGGAAAACATTTTTGAGGATATTGGCGTGGAATAATTTCTGAGGATATTGGCGTGGGATCATTTCTGAGGATATTGGTGTGGGATCATTTTTGAGGATATTGGCGTGGGATAATTTCTGAGGATATTGGTTTGGGATCATTTTTGAGGATATTGGCGTGGCATAATTTCTGAGGATATTTGTGTGGGATATTTTCTGAGGATATTGGCGTGGGATAATTTCTGAGGCTATTTGTGTGGGATCATTTCTGAGGACATTGGCTTGGCATCATTTTTGAGGATATTGGTGTGGGATCATGTCTGAGGATATTGACGTTGGATCATTTCTGAGGATATTGGCGTGGAAACATTTCTGAGGATATTGGCGTAGAATCATTTCTGAGAATATTGGTGTGAGATAATTTCTGAGGATATTTGCATGGGGTAATTTCTGAGAATATTGGCGTAGGATATTATTTTCTGAGGATATTGGCGTAGAATAATTTCGGAGAATATTCGTGTGAGATCATTTCTGAGGATATTTGCGTAGGATATTTTCTGAGGATATTGGCGTGGAAACATTTCTGAGGATATTGGCGTGGGATCATTTCTGAGGATATTGGCGTGGGATAATTTCAGAGGATATTGGTGTGGGATCATTTTTAAGGATATTGGCGTTGGATAATTTCTAAGGATATTGGTGTGGGATCATTTTTGAGGATATTGGCGTGGGATAATTTCTGAGGATATTGGTGAGGGATCATGTCTGAGGATATTGGCGTTGGATAATTTCTGAGGATATTGGCGTGGGACCATTTATGAGGATATTGGAGTGGGATCATTTCTGAGGATATTGGCGTGGAAACATTTCTGAGGATATTGGCGTAGAATCATTTCTAAGAATATTGGTGTGAGATATTTTTCTGAGGATATTTGCGTGGGATAATTTCTGAGAATATTGGCGTGTGATCATTTCTGAGGATATTGGCATGGGATATTTTCTGAGGATATTGACGTGAGATCATTTCCGAAGATATTGGCTTGGGATAATTTCTGAGGATATTGGTGCGGGATCATTTCTGAGCATATTGGTGTGGGATCATTTCTGAGGATATTGGCATGGAATATTTTCTGAGGATATTGGCATAGGATCATTTCTGAGAATATTGGCGTGGGATCATTTCTGAGGATATTGGTGTGGGATCATTTCTGAGGATATTGGCGTGGGATATCTTCTGAGGATATTGGTGTGGGACAATTTCTGATGATATTGGCATGGGTTCATTTCTGAGGATGTTGGTGTGGGATATTGTCTGAGGATATTGGCATAGGATATTATCTGATGATGTAGGTGTGGGATAATTTCTGAGGATATTGGAGTGGGATAATTGCTGAAGATATTGGCTTGGGATAATCTCTGAGGATATTTGCGTGGGATATTTCCTGAGGACATTGGCGTGGGATCATTTCTTTTTTTTTTTTTGTTATACTGTTTTTTATTAAGTTTTTAAGAAAGAACAACAATCAAAAGAATTTCCGGAGGATCAATGAATACAGTACAAGGGTCAAGTAGAACATATGAATGAGCAGGATTATGTTTACAGAATATACAGACATCTCATAGTTAAGGTATAAGTGGAGGAGTCTTTCTGTAGCTACTTGACAAGGGAGTAGAGACAACATGCTTAATATATGTATTCTCTTATAACCCCTAAAAAGAGAAATTCCAACATTTGAAGTATCTGAGTGGACCTTCGTCCAAATAGGTATTTAGTTGTAGTTAAAGGAGAGCAGTTAAAGAGGTGAGTGTGAAAATATTGAGAAAAGGAAGGGGGTAAGGAGTGGTAGCCAGTTGTAGAGCAGAAAGAAAGAAAATTGTGGTCCTATGTATGGAGTTGCATGGTATCACAAAGGTTAGCCAATACTTGTAAGAGAAATCGACAGCTTGAATAAATGGGTATGTAGGTAAAGGCCTAATGTTAATAGAGTATAAGAGACATTTTTTTTTTGTTTTATGTGGTCAAGGGGGGTGGTAAATAGGCGATGCATAAGGCCATGATTCCCAGATTTTGTGAAAGTTGCGTTCAGTATCCCTGAGTGAGGCTGTAAGTTGTTCCATGGATCTAGTCCAGTTAACTTTGAGGATGACTTCAGATATGTTTGGAGGGGCAATGTTTTTCCAGGCTGAGGCAATAGCTAGTCTAGAGGCGGTTAGTATATGGGTGATTAAGCGATTCGTATGTCTATTTACTTCCGGGATTGGTTTGCCTAGTATCATATATATGGGGTCTATTGGGACTATAACACCGGTTATGGAGGTAATAAGTTCTTGAACTCCATTCCAGAGAGGGGATAGACAGGGGCAGCTCCAGAATATATGTTCTAAAGTGCCTTTGTTATTGCAGTCTCTTCAACACAGATCAGATGTGCCCGGGTAGATTTTTGACAATTTTTCAGGGGTAAGATACCAGTGGTAGATAATTTTATAGATATTTTCCTTAATTTGTGTGCACATGGAAGAGTGTTTGGCGTTTTCCCAAATCTCCTCCCAGTCTTCCATAGATATCACTGTAGAGAGTGAGGTTGACCATTTTGTCATGTAGTGATGGTCTGGTATCCAAGTTCCCGATTTGGTAATAAGTAGTATGTAGATTTGGGAAATTAAACTCTTTTGGTAGCCCCCTTGACCACATAGTCGTTCAAATGAGGAAGGTCTGAGTGTTAAGACAGGCTCGTGTATGATGGTGCGTATAAAATGCGTAGTTTGGTTGTAACCCATGATTAGTTGGGGTATAAAGGGCATTTTGTCTTCAAGTTGGTTTCTGGTATAGATTTTGCCTGTAAGAGGGTGTATCCAGTTGCTGAGGTTAAAGTAGCCCATTTCGAGCCAGGTAGCCATAAAGGATTCTGAGAGGCCCGGTTTAAAGCCAGGGTTCCCTAGTATTGGGCATAGTGGTGAGGGGGAGGACTTCAACTTAGCCATGGTAGCTGTAGTACGCCATATGTGTAGTGTAAATTTGATAGTTGGTAGCATTTGTTGTTTGGGAAGTTTTGGAGTGGAGTGTGACCAGATTAAGGATGCTAGTGAGATTGGTAGCAAGCTGGTAGCTTCTATGAGACCCCATTTTGTATGAACTTTTAGGCTGGACCACTCAGGGAGTTGTCTTAGGTGTGAGGCATAGTAGTAGGAACGTAGATGTGGAAGCCCAAGACCACCTTGTTCTCTAGGAGATAGAAGTATGGTTTTATGGACTCTTGGCCTTTTATGGTTCCATATAAATTTACCGAAAGCTGATTGTAGAATTTTGAATTGGGAGGATGGTACTAGGACTGGTAAGGTTTCAAATAGGTATAAAAGGCGAGGTAAGATATTCATCTTTAGGGCATATATTCGGCCTAGCCAGGAAATCTTATAGGCTGTCCACTTGTGTAGGTCTTGTAGAATCTTTTGTATAAGAGATGGGAAGTTATGCTTATATATAGTAGTATACGTGGGGGTTAAGAAAATTCCTAGGTATTTTATGGAATGGGATTGCCATTTGTAGGGGAAACTTGATTTCAGGGAGATGAGGAGATCTGGGGTGATTTTTATTGGTAGAGCTTCAGTTTTCTCCTGGTTTAGTTTAAAGCCTGATAGAGATTCGTAAAGGGCTAGTGTAACATGTAGGGCTGGAAGAGAAGTGAGAGGATCAACGATGGTCAGAAGGATATCATCCGCGAATAGAGATATTTTGTATTCATGTTTACCCTGGGTAACCCCCTTAATATTGATGTTTTGCCTAATGGCTGAGGCTAGTGGCTCTATACTCAGGACGAATAAGAGAGGGGAGAGGGGGCATCCCTGCCGTGTGCCATTATGTATATTAAAAGGTGAATGGGGGGTAAAAGGGAGTTTAACTGATGCTGTTGGTGAGGAGTAGAGGAAGTTAATTAGGTGAAGAAAAGGGCCAGTGAAGCCTTGGTGTTCAAGAACTCTAAATAGGAAGGGCCAATGTAAACGATCGAAGGCCTTCTCTGCATCTAAACTTAAGAGCAGAGAAGGTCTGTTGGATCTGCCCATCAGTGATATTAGGTCGATGGCCTTTCTGGTGTTGTCACCCGCTTGACGACCCATAATGAAACCTACCTGGTCGTTGTTTATGAGTCTAGTTAGTATGGGGTTAAGGCGGTTAGCTATTGTTTTTGTGATGATTTTTAGATCTGAGTTGAGGAGAGAGATCGGCCGGTAGCTTTGGGGTATCTGAGGGTCCTTGCCTTCCTTGGGAATAACAGTGATGAGAGATTTAAGAATAGAATTCGGCGGGTTCTCACCATTCATAATTTTGTTAGCTAGTTTTACTAGGAGTGGGATAAGAATTGATTGGAAGTGTTTGTAGTAGGAGTATGGCAAGCCATCTGGTCCTGGTGATTTGGATGATGGTAGTTTTTTAAGAACCTCTAGTAGTTCAGTTGAGGTGATGGGGGCGTTGAGGGTGGCTCGGTCTTCATCTGTTAGTTTAGGGAGATGAAGCTGTTCTAGAAAGGATGACACTTTCTCTGAGTACTGTGGGTTTCTAGAAGGATCGGGTAGATTGTATAGTTGTTTATAAAAGGCGGTGAAAATGTTAGCTATTTTAGTCGGGTTATAATGTATGACTCCTTGATCGTCCTTCATTGAATAGATTATCTGGTGGCTGCTCTGTGGATTAAGTTTTCTGGCTAGTATGGTATGTGGTTTATTACCCCTTTCAAAAAATAATTGTCTAGTCCATTTTAAGCTCTTTTCTAATTGGGAGGATTGAAGAGTGCGGATGTCTAGTTTAAGTTGCTGTATAGCTGAAAAGTGCTCTTGTGTCGGATCTTTTTTATACGAAGTGATTGCTTTAGCCAGGGAGGTATTTAGTTCTACCAGTTTTTTGGATGTGTATTGTTTTTTCCTAGATCCTTGTGCTATAAAGAAACCTCTTAGAAAGGCTTTATGCGATTCCCAGACTAGGCCGAATGATGAGACAGAGTCCATGTTTATTTCAAAATAGGAACGTAGTTCCTCCGAGCAGTTTAGGATAAGTGTCTTGTCTCTCAGTAGAGATTCGTTTAGCCTCCAATAAAATGGCTTATGTGGGTTAGATAGCCAGTCAAGTTCTATGATTACTGCCTGGTGGTCAGACCATGCTGTTGGGACTATAGTGGAGTCAGTTAGTATAGGAAGGAGTGGAGCTTTAGCGAAGAAATAGTCAATTCGCGAATGGGAGGCATTGTGTGGGGAGTAGAAAGTGAAGTCAGTTGCTGTGGGGTTAGCTACCCTCCATAGGTCTATCAATCCATATTTTCGAAGTAATATTCGGAATTTACGGGAATTTCGTTCGTGCGAAGCAAAAGTAGATGTGGATGGAGTTTTACTTCTATCCTTCGTGGATGAGAAGGCCAAGTTGAAGTCCCCCCCCAGGATAATAGTGCCCTTAGCAGTTTTATGAAGTTTTGAAAAGAAAGAGGATAAAAAAGGGATCTGTTGTGTATTAGGTGCATACACATTTGCCAATGTGATTGGCTTACCCGCTAAGGACCCTAAGAGTATCAGGTGGTGTCCTTTTTCGTCACGTATGGCTTTATCTATTAGTAGAGGCAAATCTTTTTTATATAGTATTGCTACACCAGCGCGTTTTTTGGGTCCAGAGGCTAAGTACACATTTGTATAATGTCTGTTATTAAGGCGTACCGAATCTTGTGCAGTTAAGTGTGTCTCTTGTAAGAAGGCCAAATCTGCATCAAGCTTCTGTAGGTCCTTCAGAAGAGACATTCTTTTTTGTGGAACATTAAGGCCTTTAACATTCAGAGTATATAACTTAACCATTGTCTAATAAGAGGATATTATCATAATGTGGGTTGGTAACCATTTGAGAGTGAATGCAAGGACCTTGGGGTAGCGTTTGAGAAGAGAGAGAAAACATAAGGTATGCGTATAGCAGAATTAAGAACAATAACATTAACATCATAAGAACCTTTATGAAATAACAATAGCCACTGCATAAGTTGTGGCAACATGCCAGAACAACCAAAAGTGGTTGTGAGAGCACGAACCGCCAAGGTATGACCGGTCCTCGAGAGGGCCAGGCAGACCTAATGGCTGGTATCCGGAGGTACATGTGGGAGTCCGAGAGTAGCCCCTCAGAGCCCAGAGTCCAGCACTTATTATCTAGCAATATAGATCAGATTATTTTTATGCTGGCAGTATAAAATAAGATGTAGTGTATGGAGCCTGATTAGAAGCATATCTTCAGGTTGGTATCATAAAGTTGTCAGCTTTTCTGATGGATAAAGTCAGCTTGGGAGGGCTTCCATTTCCTCTGACCTGTCCGGGTAGGTGAGACTCCGTACAGGGGTTTTAGTCCAGTCGGAGGTATGGCGAAATTTTCGTGGTGGGGATCGGACAGATGGTGAGAGCATATGTTGAGAGGACACATTCGGAGGTGGGCGGAGGCCCATCTGCTTTAAGAAGAGGGGAGCATCGTCTAGTTCAGTAAGCGAATATTGGAGGCCTTGTCTGTTTACTATCAGGCGGAACGGGAATCCCCATTTGTATGGGATCTTTGCGTCAGCCAGAAGTTGTGTGACAGGCCTTAGGGCCCTCCTTTTGGTCAGAGTGATTAGAGATAGATCATTAAAGATAGAGAGTTCATCTCCTTTGAAGGGGACTTTGGAGGTATTGCGGAGGGCACGCATTAGAGCCTCTTTTGCTTCATAATAATGCATTCTAATTATAACGTCCTTAGGACGGCGTACAGTCGCCTGTCTTTCACCCAGGGACCTATGAGCACGGTCCATACGCCAGAGTTCGTCTGGTTGGTCAGGCACGATTGATTTGAATAGCTCGAGGAGATGGGGCATCAGTAGATCTGGCGTAACTGTCATAGCCATGCCTTTGATTCTGATGTTTTGCCTCCTATCCCTATTCTCGCTGTCCTCTTGTGCAGCCCTTATGGCTTTTAAGTCATTTTGTATGATTTTCTGTTCATCCTCTATTTCATGCTGTTTAATTGTTAGGGCCTCCATTTTTTCCTCCATAACAGTAGTGCGTTCCCCTAAAGAAGTGATGTCCCCTTTAAGATCCTTAATAGCTGTTAATATTACTTGTTGTAAAGAGTCATGGAGGGATCTATAGTGTTTTTCCAGGGTTACCTCTAGCATGGAGGCCGTCAGCGGGATGTCTCCTGATGCTTGGGGAGATGTGCCAGGCTGCTGCTGCGGCTGTGGGGCCTGTGGTGCGGTGTCAGCGCCAGAGGAGTCAGCGTGGTCGGCGCCATCTTGGGTGGAGGAGGTGCGCACATACCGGTCCATAGCTCCGGTTTGCTGGGCCGTCTTGAGGCTGGATTTGGCTGCCATCTGGGTGGGTGGGTGCTCCGGGTCTGATCTGTGCAGCCGCCGCTCTTTGTATGCAGAAGTGTAGCTGATAGCAGCGGAATCAGTGCGGGGTCGGGCCAGAGCTCTGACTCTAAGCGGCCATCTCGGATCCGCCGCGCATGCGCCTGGCGTGGGATCATTTCTAAGGATATTGACATGGGATATGTTCTTGGGATATTGGCATGGGATCATTTCTGAGGATATTGGCGTGGGATCATTTCTGAGGATATTGGCGTGGGATCATTTCTGAGGATATTGGCGTGGGATCATTTCTGAGGATATTGGCGTGAGATCATTTCTGTAGATATATTGGCGTTGGGTCATTTCTGAAGATATTGGTGTGGGATTATTTCTGAGTATATTGGCATTGGATCATTTCTGAGGATATTGGCTTGAGATAATTTCTGAAGGATATTGGTGTGGGATCATTTCTGAGGATATTGGCATGGGATATTTTCTGAGGATATTGGCATGGGATCATTTCTGAGGATATTGGCGTGGGATATTTTCTGAGGATATTGGCGGGGGATCATTTCTAAATATATTGGCGTGGGATCATTTCTGATGATATTGGCTTGGGATATTTTCTTAGGATATTGGCGTTGCATCATTTCTGAGGATATTGGCGTGGGATCATTTCTGAGGATATTGGTGTGGGATCATTTTTGAGGATATTGGCGTGGTATAGTTTCTGAGGATATTTGTGTAGGATATTTTCTGAGGATATTGGCGTGGAAACATTTCTGTGGATATTGGCATGGGATAATTTCTGAGGGTATTTGTGTGGGATCATTTCTGAGGACATTGGCTTGGCATCATTTCTGAGGATATTGGTGAGGGATCATGTCTGAGGATATTGGCGTTGGATCATTTCTGAGGATATTGGTGTGGGATCATTTCTGAGGATACTGGTGTGGAAACATTTCTGAGGATATTGGCGTAGAATCATTTCTGAGAATATTGATGTGAGATAATTTCTGAGGATATTTGCATGGGGAAATTTCTGAGAATATTTGCGTGTGATCATTTCATTTCTGAGGATATTGGCATGGGATATTTTCTGAGGATATTGGCGTGGGATCATTTCTGAGGATATTGGCGTGAGATAATTTCCGAGGATATTGGCTTGGGATAATTTCTGAGGATATTGGTACGAGACCATTTCTGAGCATATTGGTGTGCGATTATTTCTGAGGATATTTGCGTGGGATATTTGCTAAGGATATTGGCGTGGGATCATTTCTGAGGATATTGGCATGGAATATTTTCTGAGGATATTGGCATGGGATCATTTCTGAGAATATTGGCGTGGGATAATTTCTAAAGATATTGGCGTTGAATATTTTCTGAGAATATTATCAGGAGATCATTTCTGATGATATTGTCTTGCCATCACTTCTGAGGATATTGGCGTGGGATGATTTCTGAGGATATTGGTGTGGGATCATTTCTGAGGATATTGGCGTAGGATATTTTCTGAGGATATTGGTGTGGGAAAATTTCTGATGATATTGGCATGGGATCATTTCTGAGGATGTTGGTGTGGGATATTGTCTGAGGATATTGGCATAGGATATTATCTGATGATATAGGTGTGGGATAATTTCTGAGGATATTGGAGTGGGATAATTGCTGAGGATATTGGCTTGAGATAATCTCTGAGGATATTTGCGTGGGATATTTCCTGGGGACATTGGCGTGAGATCATTTCTGAGGATATTGACATGGGAAATGTTCTGAGGCTATTGGCATGGGATCATTTCTGAGGATATTGGCGTGGGATCATTTCTGAGGATATTGGCGTGGGATCATTTCTGAGGATATTGCCATGGGATATTTTCTGAGGATATTGGCATGGAATCATTTCTGAGGATATTGGCGTGGGATCATTTCTGAGGATATTGGCGTGGGATTATTTCTGAGGATATTGGCGTGGGATTATTTCTGAGGATATTGGCGTGGGTTATTTTCTGAGGATATTGGTGTGGGTTATTTTCTGAGGATATTGGTGTGGGATCATTTCTGAGGAAACTGGTGTGGGATCATTTCTGAGGATATTGGCGGGGGATCATTTCTGAGGATATTGGCGTGGTGTGATTTCTGAGGGTATTGGCGTAGGATATGTTCTGAGGATATTTGTGTGGGATATTTTCTGAGGATATTGGCATGGGATAGTTTCTGAGGATATTGGCGTTGGATCATTTCTGCGGATATTGGCGTGGGATCATTTCTGAGGATATTGGTGTGGGATATTTTCTGAGGATATTGGTGTGGGAAAATTTTTGATGATATTAGCATGGTATCATTTCTAAAGGATATTGGCGTGGGATCATATCTGATGAT
Organism: Hyperolius riggenbachi; assembly: GCF_040937935.1. Classification (NCBI taxonomy): domain Eukaryota; kingdom Metazoa; phylum Chordata; class Amphibia; order Anura; family Hyperoliidae; genus Hyperolius; species Hyperolius riggenbachi. The sequence goes on along the minus strand of NC_090649.1, from coordinate 13,683,363 downwards.
ATTGCCATGGGATATTTTCTGAGGATATTGGCATGGGATCATTTCTGAGGATATTGGCAAGGGATCATTTCTGAGGCTATTGGCATGGGATCATTTCTAAGGATATTTGCGTGGGATCATTTCTGAGGATATTTGCATGGGATATTTTTTGAGGACATTGGCATGGGATCATTTCTGAGGATATTGGCGTGGGATATTTTCTGAGGATATTGGCGGGGGATCATTTCTGAGTATATTGGCGTGGGATCATTTCTGATGATATTGGCTTGGGATATTTTCTGAGGATATTGGCATTGCATCATTTCGGAGGATATTGGCGTGGGATAATTTCTGAGGATATTGGTGTGGGATCATTTTTGAGGATATTGGCGTGGGATAATTTCTGAGGATATTTGTGTAGGATATTTTCTGAGGATATTGGTGTGGAAACATTTCTGAGGATATTGGCATGGGATAATTTCTGAGGCTATTTGTGTGGGATCATTTCTGAGGACATTGGCTTGCCATCATTTCTGAGGATATTGGTGTGGGATCATGTCTGAGGATATTGGCGTTGGATCATTTCTGAGGATATTGGCGTGGGATCATTTCTGAGGATATTGGTGTGGAAACATTTCTGAGGATATTGGCGTAGAATCATTTCTGAGAATATTGGTGTGGGATAATTTCTGAGGATATTTGCATGGGGTAATTTCGGAGAATATTGGCGTGTGATCATTTCGGAGGATATTGGCATGGGATATTTTCTGAGGATATTGGCGTGTGATCATTTCTCAGGATATTGGCGTGAGATCATTTCCGAGGATATTAGCTTGGGATAATTTCTGAGGATATTGGTGTGGGATCATTTCTGAGCATATTGGTGTGGGATAATTTCTGAGGATATTTGCGTGGGATATTTGCTAAGGATATTGGCGTGGGATCATTTCTGAGGATATTGGCATGGAATATTTTCTGAGGATATTGGCATGGGATCATTTCTGAGAATATTGGCGTGGGATCATTTCTGAGGATATTGGCGTGGAATATTTTCTGAGGATATTATCAGGAGATCATTTCTGAGGATATTGGCTTGGCATCATTTCTGAGGATATTGGCTTGGCATCATTTCTGAGGATATTGGTGTGGGATCATTTCTGAGGATATTGGTGTGGGATCATTTCTGAGGATATTGGTGTGGGATCATTTCTGAGAATATTGGCGTGGGATCATTTCTGAGGATATTGGTGTGGGATCATTTCTGAGGATATTGGTGTGGGATATTTTCTGAGGATATTGGTGTGGGATCATTTCTGAGAATATTGGCGTGGGATCATTTCTGAGGATATTGGTGTGGGATCATTTCTGAGGATATTGGTGTGGGATATTTTCTGAGGATATTGGTGTGGGACAATTTCTGATGATATTGGCATAGGTTCATTTCTGAGGATGTTGGGGTGGGATATTGTCTGAGGATATTGGCATAGGATATTATCTGATGATATAGGTGTGGGATAATTTCTGAGGATATTGGAGGGGGATAATTGCTGAGGATATTGGCTTGGGATAATCTCTGAGGATATTTGCGTGGGATATTTTCTGAGGACATTGTCGTGAGATCATTTCTGAGGATATTGACATGGGATATGTTCTGAGGATATTGGCGTGGGATCATTTCTGATGATATTGGCGTGAGATCATTTCTGTAGATATATTGGCATTGGGTCATTTCTGAAAACATTGGCGTGGGATTATTTCTGAGGATATTGGCATGGGATCATTTCTGAGGATATTGGCTTGAGATCATTTCTGAGGATATTGACGTGGGATCATTTCTGAGGATATTGGCGTGGGCTCATTTCTGAGGATATTGCCATGGGATATTTTCTGAGGATATTGGCATGGGATCATTTCTGAGGATATTGGCGTGGGTTATTTTCTGAGGATATTTGTGTGGGATCATTTCTGAGGATACTGGTGTGGGATCATTTCTGAGGATATTGGCGTGAGTTATTTTCTGAGGATATTTGTGTGGGATCATTTCTGAGGATACTGGTGTGGGATCATTTCTGAGGATATTGGCGTGGGATCATTTCTGAAGATATTGGCGTGGGTTATTTTCTGAGGATATTTGTGTGGGATCATTTCTGAGGATACTGGTGTGGGATCATTTCTGAGGATATTGGCGTGGGATCATTTCTGAGGATATTGGTGTATAAACATTTCTGAGGATATTGGCGTAGAATCATTTCTGAGAATATTGGTGTGGGATAATTTCTGAGGATATTTGCATGGGGTAATTTCTGAGAATATTGGCGTGTGATCATTTCTGAGGATATTAGCATGGGATATTTTCTGAGGATATTGGTGTGGGATAATTTCTGAGGATATTTGCGTGGGATATTTGCTAAGGATATTGGCGTGGGATCATTTCTGAGGATATTGGCATGGAATATTTACTGAGGATATTGGCATGGGATCATTTCTGAGAATATTGGCGTGGGATCATTTCTGAGGATATTGGCATGGAATATTTTCTGAGGATATTATCAGGAGATCATTTCTGAGGATATTGGCTTGACATCATTTCTGAGGATATTGGCGTGGGATCATTTTTGAGGATATTGGTGTGGGATCATTTCTGAGGATATTGGCGTGGGATATTTTCTGAGGATATTGGTGTGGGACAATTTTTGATGATATTGGCATGGGTTCATTTCTGAGGATGTTGGCGTGGGATATTGTCTGAGGATATTGGCATAGGATATTATCTGATGATATAGGTGTGGGATCATTTCTGAGGATATTGGAGTAGGATATTTCCTGAGGACATTGGCGTGAGATCATTTCTGAGGATGTTGACATGGGATATGTTCTGAGGATATTGGCATGGGATCATTTCTGAGGATATTGGCGTGGGATCATTTCTGATGATATTAGCGTGGGATCATTTCTGATGATATTGGCGTGAGATCATTTCTGTAGATATATTGGCATTGGGTCATTTCTGAAGATATTGGCGTGGGATTATTTCTGAGGATATTGGCATGGGATCATTTCTGAGGATATTGGATTGAGATCATTTCTGAGGATATTGGCGTGGGATCATTTCTGAGGATATTGCCATGGGATATTTTCTGAGGATATTGGCATGGGATCATTTCTGAGGATATTGGCGTGGGATCATTTCTAAGGATATTGGCGTGGGATCATTTTTGAGGATATTGGCATGGGTTATTTTCTGAGGATATTTGTGTGGGATCATTTCTGAGGATACTGGTGTGGTATCATTTCTGAGGATATTGGCGTGGGATCATTTCTGAAGATATTGGCGTGGGATCAATTCTGTGGGTATTGGTGTAGGATATGTTCTGAGGATATTTGTGTGGGATATTTTCTGAGGATATTGGCATGGAATAGTTTCTGAGGATATTGGCGTTGGATCATTTCTGAGGAAATTGGCATGGGATCATTTCTGAGGATATTGGTGTGGGATCATTTTTGAGGATATTGGCATGGGTTAGTTTCTGAGGATATTGGCGTTGGATCATTTCTGAGGAAATTGGCGTGGGATCATTTCTGACGATATGGGCGTGGGAAATTTTCTGAGGATATTGGCGTAGAATCATTTCTGAGTACACTGGCGTGGGATATTTTCTGAGGATATTTGCATGGGATATTTTCTGAGGACATTGGCATTGGATCATTCTGAGGATTTTGGCGTGAGATCATTTCTGAATAAATTTATAAATGCTTTGTTGTAGCTTGCTATACTTTGGTATAGCAAGTGCCGGTGGCAGGGATCAATGTGTGCAGCAGGAGCACAACTCCATCTGGGATCTTCAATCAAGGTGTAGAGGATATTGGTGTGGGATCATTTTTGAGGATATTAGCGTGGGATATTTTCTGAGGATATTTGCATGGGATCATTTCTTAGGATATTGGTGTGGGATCATTTCTGAGGATATTGGCATGGGATCATTTCTAAGGATATTGGCATAGGATATTTTCTGAGGATATTGGCATGGGATATTTTCTGAGGATAGTGGTGTGGGATCATTTCTGAGGATATTGGCTTGGGATCATTTTTGAGGATATTGGCATGGGATCGTTTTTGAGGGTATTGGCATGGGATCATGTCTGAGGATATTGGCGTGGGATCATTTCTGAGGATATTGGCTTGAGATCATTTCTGAGGATATTGGCGTGGGATCATTTTTGAGGATATTGGGACGGGATCATTTCTGAGGATATGGGTGTGGGATATTTTCTGAGGATATTGGCGTGGGATAATTTCTGAAGACACTGGCA